>NW_026781563.1:0-252374 GCF_030144855.1 Hypanus sabinus | reverse complement strand
CTGACACGGGCCGTGGTGAGAGAGTTGGGCAGTGTGATTAGTTCAGGGACTGACACGGGCCGTGAGGAGAGAGTTGGACAGTGTGATTAGTTCGGTGGACTGACACGGGCCGTGAAGAAAGAGTGGGATAGTGTGATTAGTTCAGGGACTGACACGGGCCGTGGGGAGAGAGTTGGACAGTGTGATTAGTTCGGGGACTGACACGGGCCGTGAGGAGAGGGTGGGACAGTGTGATAATTTCGGGGACTGACACGGGCCGTGAGGAGAGAGTGGGACAATGTGATTAGTTCGGTGACTGACACGGGCCGTGAGGAGAGAGTTAGACAGAGTGATTAGTTCAGGGACTGACACGGGCCGTGAGGAGAGAGTGGGACAATGTGATTAGTTCAGGGACTCACACGGGCCGTGAGGAGAGAGTTGGACAGTGTGATTAGTTCGGTGACTGACACGGGCCGTGAGGAGAGAGTTGGACAGTGTTATTAGTTCAGGGACTGACACGGGCCGTGAGGAGAGAGTTGGACAGTGTGATTAGTTCGGGGACTGACACGGGCCGTGAGGAGAGAGTTGGGCAGTGTGTTTAGTTCGGTGACTGACACGGGCCGTGAGGAGAGAGTGGGACAATGTGATTAGTTCAGGGACTGACACGGGCCGTGGGGAGAGAGTTGGGCAGTGTGATTAGTTCGGTGACTGACACGGGCCGTGAGGAGAGAGTTGGGCAGTGTGATTAGTTCAGGGACTGACACGGGCCGTGAGGAGAGAGTTGGACAATGTGATTAGATCGGGGACTGACACGGGCCGTGAGGAGAGAGTGGGACAATGTGATTAGTTTACAGGGACTGACACGGGACGTGAAGAGAGAGTGGGACAGTGTGATTAGATCAGGAACTGACACGGGCCGTGAGGAGAGAGTTGGACAGTGTGATTAGTTCAGGGACTGACACGGGCCGTGAGGAGAGAGTTGGACAGTGTGATTAGTTCAGGGACTGACACGGGCCGTGAGGAGAGAGTTTGGACAGTGTTATTAGTTCAGGGACTGACACGGGCCGTGAGGAGAGAGTTGGACAGTGTGATTAGTTCAGGGACCTGACACGGGCCGTGAAGAGAGAGTGTGGACAGTGTGATTAGATCAGGAACTGACACGGGCCGTGAGGAGAGAGTTGGACAGTGTGATGAGGTTCGGTGACTGACACGGGCCGTGGGGAGAGAGTTGGACAATGTGATTAGTTCAGGGACTGACACGGGCCGTGAGCAGAGAGTTGGACAGTGTGATTAGTTCAGGGACTGACAGGGTCTCTGGGGAGAGTAGTGGGACAGTGTGATTAGTTCAGGGACTGACACGGGCCGTGAGGAGAGAGTTTGGCAGTGTGATTAGTTCGGTGACTGACACGGGACGTGTGGAGAGAGTTGGACAGTGTGATTAGTTCGGTGACTGACACGGGCCGTGGGGAGAGAGTGGGACATTGTGATTAGTTCGGGGACTGACACGGGCCGTGAGGAGAGAGTTGGACAGTGTGATTAGTTCAGTGACTGGACACGGGCCGTGAGGAGAGAGTTGGACAGTGTGATTAGTTCGGGGACTGACACGGGCCGTGAGGAGGAGAGTTGGACAGTTGTGATTAGTTCAGGGACTGACACGGGCCGTGAGGGAGAGGAGTTGGACAGTGGGATTAGTTCAGGGACTGACACGGGCCGTGAGGGAGAGAGTTGGACAGTGTGATTAGTTCGGGGACTGACATGGGCCGTGGGGAGGGAGTTGGACAGTGTGATTAGTTCAGGGACTGACACGGGCCGTGAGCAGAGAGTTGGACAGTGTGATTAGTTCAGGGACTGACACGGGCCGTGAGGAGAGTGTTGGACAGTGTGATTAGTTCGGTGACTGACACGGGCCGTGAGCAGAGTGTTGGAAAGTGTTGATTAGTTCGGGAACTGACACGGGCCGTGAGGAGAGAGTGTGACAGTGTGGTTAGTTCGGGACTGACACGGGCCGTGAGGAGAGAGTTGGGACATTGTGATTAGTTCAGGGACTGACACGGGCCGTGAGGAGAGAGTTGGACAATGTGATTAGTTCGGTGACTGACACGGGCCGTGAGGAGAGAGTTGGACAGTGTGATTACTTCAGGGACTGACACGGGCCGTGAGGAGGAGAGTGGGGACAGTGTGGTTAGTTCGGTGACTGACACGGGCCGTGAGGAGAGAGTTGGACAGTGTGATTACTTCAGTGGACTGACACGGGCCGTGAGGAGAGAGTTGGGACAGTGTGATTAGTTCAGGGACTGACACGGGCCGTGAGCAGAGAGTTGGACAGTGTGATTAGTTCAGGGACTGACACGGGCCGTGTGGAGAGAGTGGGACAATGTGATTAGTTCGGTGACTGACACGGGCCGTGAGGAGAGAGTTGGACAGTGTGATTAGTTCAGGGACTGACACGGGCCGTGAGGAGAGAGTTGGACAGTGTGATTAGTTCGGGGACTGACACGGGCCGTGAGGAGAGAGTTGGGCAGTGTGATTAGTTCGGGGACTGACACGGGCCGTGAGGAGAGAGTTGGGCAGTGTGATTAGTTCAGGGACTGACACGGGCCGTGAGGAGAGAGTTGGACAGTGTGATTAGTTCAGGGACTGACACGGGCCGTGAGGAGAGAGTTGGGCAGTGTGATTAGTTCAGGGACTGACACGGGCCGTGAGGAGAGAGTTGGACAGTGTGATTAGTTCAGGGACTGACACGGGCCGTGAGGAGAGAGTGGGACAATGAGATTAGTTCAGGGACTGACACGGGCCGTGAGGAGAGAGTGGGACAATGTGATTAGTTCGGGGACTGACACGGGCCGTGAGGAGAGAGTTGGGCAGTGTGATTAGTTCGGGGACTGACACGGGCCGTGAGGAGAGAGTTGGGCAGTGTGATTAGTTCGGGGACTGACACGGGCCGTGAGGAGAGAGTTGGACAGTGTGATTAGTTCGGGGACTGACACGGGCCGTGAGGAGAGAGTTGGGCAGTGTGATTAGTTCAGGGACTGACACGGGCCGTGGGGAGAGAGTGGGACAATGTGATTAGTTCGGGGACTGACACGGGCC
Organism: Hypanus sabinus; assembly: GCF_030144855.1. Lineage (NCBI taxonomy): Eukaryota > Metazoa > Chordata > Chondrichthyes > Myliobatiformes > Dasyatidae > Hypanus > Hypanus sabinus. Next base: position 249,305 of record NW_026781563.1, on the reverse strand, counting down.
GTGAGGAGAGAGTTGGACAGTGTGATTAGTTCAGGGACTGACACGGGCCGTGAGGAGAGAGTTGGACAGTGTGATTAGTTCGGGGACTGACACGGGCCGTGAGGAGAGAGTTGGACAGTGTGATTAGTTCAGGGACTGACACGGGCCGTGAGGAGAGAGTTGGACAGTGTGATTAGTTCAGGGACTGACACGGGCCGTGAGGAGAGAGTTGGACAGTGTGATTAGTTCGGGGACTGACACGGGCCGTGAGGAGAGAGTTGGACAGTGTGATTAGTTCGGGGACTGACACGGGCCGTGAGGAGAGAGTTGGACAGTGTGATTAGTTCAGGGACTGACACGGGCCGTGAGGAGAGAGTTGGACAGTGTTATTAGTTCAGGGACTGACACGGGCCGTGAGGAGAGAGTTGGACAGTGTGATTAGTTCGGGGACTGACACGGGTCGTGGGGAGAGAGTTGGGCAGTGTGTTTAGTTCGGTGACTGACACGGGCCGTGAGGAGAGAGTGGGACAATGTGATTAGTTCAGGGACTGACACGGGCCGTGGGGAGAGAGTTGGGCAGTGTGATTAGTTCGGTGACTGACACGGGCCGTGAGGAGAGAGTTGGGCAGTGTGATTAGATCAGGAACTGACACGGGCCGTGAGGAGAGAGTTGGGCAGTGTGATTAGATCAGGAACTGACACGAGCCGTGGGGAGAGAGTTGGACAGTGTGATTAGTTCGGTGACTGACACGGGCCGTGGGGAGAGAGTTGGACAATGTGATTAGTTCAGGGACTGACACGGGCCGTGAGGAGAGAGTGGGACAATGTGATTAGTTCAGGGACTGACACGGGCCGTGAGCAGAGAGTTGGACAGTGTGATTAGTTCAGGGACTGACACGGGCCGTGAGGAGAGAGTGGGACAGTGTGATTAGTTCAGGGACTGACACGGGCCGTGAGGAGAGAGTGTGACAGTGTGGTTAGTTCGGGACTGACACGGGCCGTGAGGAGAGAGTTGGACAGTGTGATTAGTTCAGGGACTGACAGGGTCTCTGGGGAGAGAGTGGGACAGTGTGATTAGTTCAGGGACTGACACGGGCCGTGAGGAGAGAGTTTGGCAGTGTGATTAGTTCAGGGACTGACACGGGCCGTGAGGAGAGAGTTGGACAGTGTGATTAGTTCAGGGACTGACACGGGCCGTGGGGAGAGAGTTGGACAGTGTGATTAGTTCAGGGACTGACACGGGCCGTGAGGAGAGAGTTGGACAGTGTGATTAGTTCGGTGACTGACACGGGACGTGAGGAGAGAGTTGGACAGTGTGATTAGTTCGGTGACTGACACGGGCCGTGGGGAGAGAGTGGGACATTGTGATTAGTTCGGGGACTGACACGGGCCGTGAGGAGAGAGTTGGACAGTGTGATTAGTTCAGTGCCTGACACGGGCCGTGAGGAGAGAGTTGGACAGTGTGATTAGTTCGGGGACTGACACGGGCCGTGAGGAGAGAGTTGGACAGTGTGATTAGTTCAGGGACTGACACGCGCCGTGAGGAGAGAGTTGGACAGTGTGATTAGTTCGGGGACTGACATGGGCCGTGGGGAGGGAGTTGGACAGTGTGATTAGTTCAGGGACTGACACGGGCCGTGGGGAGAGAGTTGGACAGTGTGATTAGTTCAGGGACTGACACGGGCCGTGAGGAGAGAGTGGGACAATGTGATTAGTTCAGGGACTGACACGGGCCGTGAGCAGAGAGTTGGACAGTATGATTAGTTCAGGGACTGACACGGGCCGTGAGGAGAGAGTTGGACAGTGTGATTAGTTCAGGGACTGACACGGGCCGTGAGGAGAGAGTGGGACAGTGTGATTAGTTCAGGGACTGACACGGGCCGTGAGGAGAGTGTTGGACAGTGTGATTAGTTCGGTGACTGACACGGGCCGTGAGGAGAGAGTTGGACAGTGTGATTAGTTCGGTGACTGACACGGGCCGTGGGGAGAGAGTGTGACAGTGTGATTAGTTCGGGGACTGACACGGGCCGTGAGGAGAGTGTTGGACAGTGTGATTAGTTCGGTGACTGACACGGGCCGTGAGGAGAGAGTTGGACAGTGTGATTAGTTCAGGGACTGACACGGGCCGTGAGGAGAGAGTTGGACAGTGTGATTAGTTCAGGGACTGACACGGGCCGTGAGGAGAGAGTTGGACAGTGTGATTAGTTCAGGGACTGACACGGGCCGTGGGGAGAGAGTGGGACAATGTGATTAGTTCAGGGACTGACACGGGCCGTGGGGAGAGAGTGGGACAATGTGATTAGTTCAGTGACTGACACGGGCCGTGAGGAGGGAGTGGGACAATGTGATTAGTTCAGGGACTGACACGGGCCGTGAGGAGGGAGTGGGACAATGTGATTAGTTCGGTGACTGACACGGGCCGTGAGGAGAGAGTTGGACAGTGTGATTAGTTCGGTGACTGACACGGGCCGTGAGGAGAGAGTTGGACAGTGTGATTAGTTCAGGGACTGACACGGGCCGTGAGGAGAGAGTTGGACAGTGTGATTAGTTCGGTGACTGACACGGGCCGTGAGGAGAGAGTGGGACATTGTGATTAGTTCAGGGACTGACACGGGCCGTGAGGAGAGAGTTGGGCAGTGTGATTAGATCAGGAACTGATACGGGCCGTGAGGAGAGAGTTGGGCAGTGTGATTAGTTCGGTGACTGACACGGGCCGTGGGGAGAGAGTTGGACAATGTGATTAGTTCAGGGACTGACACGGGCCGTGAGGAGAGAGTGGGACAATGTGATTAGTTCAGGGACTGACACGGGCCGTGAGCAGAGAGTTGGACAGTGTGATTAGTTCGGGGACTGACACGGGCCGTGAGGAGAGAGTTGGACAGTGTGATTAGTTCAGGGACTGACACGGGCCCTGAGGAGACAGTGGGACAGTGTGATTAGTTCAGGGACTGACACGGGCCGTGAGGAGAGAGTTGGACAGTGTGATTAGTTCAGGGACTGACACGGGCCGTGAGGAGAGAGTGGGACAGTGTGATTAGTTCAGGGACTGACACGGGCCGTGAGGAGAGAGTGTGACAGTGTGGTTAGTTCGGGACTGACACGGGCCGTGAGGAGAGAGTTGGACAGTGTGATTAGTTCAGGGACTGACAGGGTCTCTGGGGAGAGAGTGGGACAGTGTGATTAGTTCAGGGACTGACACGGGCCGTGAGGAGAGAGTTTGGCAGTGTGATTAGTTCAGGGACTGACACGGGCCGTGAGGAGAGAGTTGGACAGTGTGATTAGTTCAGGGACTTACACGGGCCGTGGGGAGAGAGTTGGACAGTGTGATTAGTTCAGGGACTGACACGGGCCGTGAGGAGAGAGTTGGACAGTGTGATTAGTTCGGTGACTGACACGGGACGTGAGGAGAGAGTTGGACAGTGTGATTAGTTCGGTGACTGACACGGGCCGTGGGGAGAGAGTGGGACATTGTGATTAGTTCGGGGACTGACACGGGCCGTGAGGAGAGAGTTGGACAGTGTGATTAGTTCGGTGACTGACACGGGCCGTGAGGAGAGAGTTGGACAGTGTGATTAGTTCGGGGACTGACACGGGCCGTGAGGAGAGAGTTGGACAGTGTGATTAGTTCAGGGACTGACACGCGCCGTGAGGAGAGAGTTGGACAGTGTGATTAGTTCGGGGACTGACATGGGCCGTGGGGAGGGAGTTGGACAGTGTGATTAGTTCAGGGACTGACACGGGCCGTGGGGAGAGAGTTGGACAGTGTGATTAGTTCAGGGACTGACACGGGCCGTGAGGAGAGAGTGGGACAATGTGATTAGTTCAGGGACTGACACGGGCCGTGAGCAGAGAGTTGGACAGTGTGATTAGTTCAGGGACTGACACGGGCCGTGAGGAGAGAGTGGGACAGTGTGATTAGTTCAGGGACTGACACGGGCCGTGAGGAGAGAGTGGGACAGTGTGATTAGTTCGGTGACTGACACGGGCCGTGAGGAGAGAGTGTGACAGTGTGGTTAGTTCGGGACTGACACGGGCCGTGAGGAGAGAGTTGGGCAGTGTGATTAGTTCGGTGACTGACACGGGCCGTGGGGAGAGAGTTGGACAGTGTGATTAGTTCGGGGACTGACACGTGCCGTGAGGAGAGAGTTGGACAGTGTGATTAGTTCAGGGACTGACACGGGCCGTGAGGAGAGAGTGGGACAATGTGATTAGTTCAGGGACTGACACAGGCTGTGAGGAGAGAGTTGGACAATGTGATTAGTTCAGGGACTGACACGGGCCGTGAGGAGAGAGTTGGACAGTGTGATTAGTTCGGTGACTGACACGGGCCGTGAGCAGAGAGTTGGACAGTGTGATTAGTTCAGGGACTGACACGGGCCGTGAGGAGAGAGTGTGACAGTGTGGTTAGTTCGGGACTGACACGGGCCGTGAGGAGAGAGTTGGACAGTGTGATTAGTTCGGGGACTGACACGGGCCGTGAGGAGAGAGTTGGACAGTGTGATTAGTTCGGTGACTGACACGGGCCGTGAGGAGAGAGTTGGACAGTGTGATTAGTTCGGTGACTGACACGGGCCGTGAGGAGAGAGTTGGACAGTGTGATTAGTTCAGGGACTGACACGGGCCGTGAGGAGAGAGTTGGACAGTGTGATTAGTTCGGTGACTGACACGGGCCGTGAGGAGAGAGTTGGACAGTGTGATTAGTTCAGGGACTGACACGGGCCGTGAGGAGAGAGTTGGACAGTGTGATTAGTTCGGTGACTGACACGGGCCGTGAGGAGAGAGTTGGGCAGTGTGATTAGATCAGGAACTGATACGGGCCGTGAGGAGAGAGTTGGGCAGTGTGATTAGTTCGGTGACTGACACGGGCCGTGAGGAGAGAGTGGGACATTGTGATTAGTTCAGGGACTGACACGGGCCGTGGGGAGAGAGTTGGACAATGTGATTAGTTCAGGGACTGACACGGGCCGTGAGGAGAGAGTTGGACAGTGTGATTAGTTCGGGGACTGACACGGGCCGTGGGGAGAGAGTTGGACAGTGTGATTAGTTCAGGGACTGACAAGGGCCGTGAGGAGAGAGTTGGACAGTGTGATTAGTTCGGGGACTGACAGGGTCTCTGGGGAGAGAGTGGGACAGTGTGATTAGTTCAGGGACTGACACGGGCCGTGAGGAGAGAGTTTGGCAGTGTGATTAGTTCGGTGACTGACACGGGACGAGAGGAGAGAGTTGGACAGTGTGATTAGTTCGGTGACTGACACGGGCCGTGGGGAGAGAGTGGGACATTGTGATTAGTTCGGGGACTGACACGGGCCGTGAGGAGAGAGTTGGACAGTGTGATTAGTTCAGTGACTGACACGGGCCGTGAGGAGAGAGTTGGACAGTGTGATTAGTTCGGGGACTGACACGGGCCGTGAGGAGAGTGTTGGACAGTGTGATTAGTTCAGGGACTGACACGGGCCGTGAGCAGAGAGTTGGACAGTGTGATTAGTTCAGGGACTGACACGGGCCGTGAGGAGAGAGTTGGACAGTGTGATTAGTTCAGGGACTGACACGGGCCGTGAGGAGAGAGTGTGACAGTGTGATTAGTTCGGGGACTGACACGGGCCGTGGGGAGACAGTTGGACAATGTGATTAGTTCGGTGACTGACACGGGCCCTGAGGAGAGAGTGGGACAGTGTGATTAGTTCGGTGACTGACACGGGCCGTGAGGAGGGAGTTGGACAGTGTGGTTAGTTCGGGACTGACACGGGCCGTGAGGAGAGAGTTGGACATTGTGATTAGTTCGGTGACTGACACGGGCCGTGAGGAGAGAGTTGGACAGTGTGATTACTTCAGGGACTGACACGGGCCGTGAGGAGAGAGTTGGACAGTGTGATTAGTTCAGGGACTGACACGGGCCGTGAGGAGAGAGTTGGACAGTGTGATTAGTTCGGTGACTGACACGGGCCGTGAGGAGAGAGTTGGACAGTGTGATTAGTTCGGTGACTGACACGGGCCGTGAGGAGAGAGTTGGACGGTGTGATTAGTTCGGGGACTGACACGGGCCGTGAGGAGAGAGTGGGTCAGTGTGATTAGTTCAGGGACTGACACGGGCCGTGAGGAGAGAGTGGGTCAGTGTGATTAGTTCAGGGACTGACACGGGCCGTGTGGAGAGAGTGGGACACTGTGATTAGTTCGGGGACTGACACGGGCCGTGAGGAGAGTGTTGGACAGTGTGATTAGTTCAGGGACTGACACGGGCCGTGAGGAGAGAGTTGGACAGTGTGATTAGTTCAGGGACTGACACGGGCCGTGGGGAGAGAGTTGGACAGTGTGATTAGTTCAGGGACTGACACGGGCCGTGGGGAGAGAGTTGGACATTGTGATTAGTTCGGGGACTGACACGGGCCGTGAGGAGAGAGTTGGACAGTGTGATTAGTTCAGGGACTGACACGGGCCGTGGGGAGAGAGTTGGACAGTGTGATTAGTTCAGGGACTGACACGGGCCGTGGGGAGAGAGTTGGACAGTGTGATTAGTTCAGGGACTGACACGGGCCGTGAGGAGAGGGTTGGACAGTGTGATTAGTTCGGGGACTGACACGGGCCGTGAGGAGAGAGTTGGGCAGTGTGATTAGTTCGGTGACTGACACGGGCCGTGAGGAGAGAGTGGGTCAGTGTGATTAGTTCGGTGACTGACACGGGCCGTGAGGAGAGAGTTGGGCAGTCTGATTAGATCAGGGACTGACACGGGCCGTGAGGAGAGAGTTGGGCAGTGTGATTAGTTCGGTGACTGACACGGGCCGTGAGGAGAGAGTGGGACAATGTGATTAGTTCGGGGACTGACACGGGCCGTGGGGAGAGAGTTCGACAATGTGATTAGTTCAGGGACTGACACGGGCCGTGGGGAGAGAGTTGGACAATGTGATTAGTTCAGGGACTGACACGGGCCGTGAGGAGAGAGTTGGGCAGTGTGATTAGTTCAGGGACTGACACGGGCCGTGGGGAGCGAGTTGGACAATGTGATTAGTTCAGGGACTGACACGGGCCGTGAGGAGAGAGTGGGACAATGTGATTAGTTCAGGGACTGACACGGGCCGTGAGGAGAGAGTGGGACAATGTGATTAGTTCGGGGACTGACAGGGTCTCTGGGGAGAGAGTTGGACAGTGTGATTAGTTCGGGGACTGACACGGGTCGTGAGGAGAGTGGGACAATGTGATTAGTTCAGGGACTGAGACGGGCCGTGATGAGAGTGGGAAAATGTGATTAGTTCGGGGACTGACAGGGTCTCTGGGGAGAGAGTTGGACAGTGTGATTAGTTCGGGGACTGACAGGGTCTCTGAGGAGAGAGTTGGACAGTGTGATTAGTTCGGGGACTGACAGGGTCTCTGGGGAGAGAGTTGGACAGTGTGATTAGTTCGGGGACTGACACGGGCCGTGAGGAGAGAGTGGGACAATGTGATTAGTTCAGGGACTGACACGGGCCGTGGGGAGCGAGTTGGACAATGTGATTAGTTCAGGGACTCACACGGGCCGTGTGGAGAGAGTTGGACAATGTGATTAGTTCAGGGACTGACACGGGCCGTGAGGAGAGAGTGGGACAATGTGATTAGTTCAGGGACTCACACGGGCCGTGAGGAGAGAGTTGGACAGTATGATTAGTTCAGGGACTGACACGGGCCGTGAGGAGAGAGTTGGGCAGTGTGATTAGTTCGGGGACTGATACGGGCTGTGAGGAGAGAGTGGGACAGTGTGATTAGTTCAGGGACTGACACGGGCCGTGAGGAGAGAGTGGGACAATGTGATTAGTTCAGGGACTGACACGGGCCATGAGGAGAGAGTTGGACAATGTGATTAGTTCCGGGACTGACACGGGGTGTGAGAAGAGAGTTGGACAGTGTGATTAGTTCAGGGACTGACACGGGCCGTGAGGAGAGAGTTGGGCAGTGTGATTAGTTCCGGGACTGACACGGGCCGTGAGGAGAGAGTTGGACAGTGTGATTAGTTCGGTGACTGACACGGGCCGTGAGGAGAGAGTTGGACAGTGTGATTAGTTCGGGGACTGACACGGGCCGTGAGGAGAGAGTTGGACAGTGTGATTAGTTCGGTGACTGACACGGGCCGTGAGGAGAGAGTTGGACAGTGTGATTAGTTCAGGGACTGACACGGGCCGTGAGGAGAGAGTTGGACAGTGTGATTAGTTCGGTGACTGACACGGGCCGTGAGGAGAGAGTTGGACAGTGTGATTAGTTCGGGGACTGACACGGGCCGTGAGGAGAGAGTTGGACAGTGTGATTAGTTCGGTGACTGACACGGGCCGTGAGGAGAGAGTTGGACAGTGTGATTAGTTCAGGGACTGACACGGGCCGTGAGGAGAGAGTTGGGCAGTGTGATTAGTTCGGTGACTGACACGGGCCGTGGGGAGAGAGTTGGACAATGTGATTAGTTCAGGGACTGACACGGGCCGTGAGGAGAGAGTGGGACAATGTGATTAGTTCAGGGACTGACACGGGCCGTGAGCAGAGAGTTGGACAGTGTGATTAGTTCAGGGACTGACACGGGCCGTGAGGAGAGAGTGGGACAGTGTGATTAGTTCAGGGACTGACACGGGCCGTGAGGAGAGAGTGTGACAGTGTGGTTAGTTCGGGACTGACACGGGCCGTGAGGAGAGAGTTGGACAGTGTGATTAGTTCAGGGACTGACACGGGCCGTGAGGAGAGAGTTGGACAGTGTGATTAGTTCAGGGACTGACAGGGTCTCTGGGGAGAGAGTGGGACAGTGTGATTAGTTCAGGGACTGACACGGGCCGTGAGGAGAGAGTTTGGCAGTGTGATTAGTTCGGTGACTGACACGGGACGAGAGGAGAGAGTTGGACAGTGTGATTAGTTCGGTGACTGACACGGGCCGTGGGGAGAGAGTGGGACATTGTGATTAGTTCGGGGACTGACACGGGCCGTGAGGAGAGAGTTGGACAGTGTGATTAGTTCAGTGACTGACACGGGCCGTGAGGAGAGAGTTGGACAGTGTGATTAGTTCGGGGACTGACACGGGCCGTGAGGAGAGTGTTGGACAGTGTGATTAGTTCAGGGACTGACACGGGCCGTGAGGAGAGAGTTGGACAATGTGATTAGTTCGGTGACTGACACGGGCCGTGAGGAGAGAGTTGGACAGTGTGATTACTTCAGGGACTGACACGGGCCGTGAGGAGAGAGTTGGACAGTGTGATTAGTTCAGGGACTGACACGGGCCGTGAGGAGAGAGTTGGACAGTGTGATTAGTTCGGTGACTGACACGGGCCGTGAGGAGAGAGTTGGACGGTGTGATTAGTTCAGGGACTGACACGGGCCGTGAGGAGAGAGTTGGACAATGTGATTAGTTCAGGGACCGACACAGGCCGTGAGGAGAGAGTGGGACAGTGTGATTAGTTCGGTGACTGACACGGGCCGTGAGGAGAGAGTGGGTCAGTGTGATTAGTTCAGGGACTGACACGGGCCGTGAGGAGAGAGTGGGTCAGTGTGATTAGTTCAGGGACTGACACGGGCCGTGAGGAGAGAGTGGGACAATGTGATTAGTTCGGTGACTGACACGGGCCGTGGGGAGAGAGTTCGACAATGTGATTAGTTCAGGGACTGACACGGGCCGTGGGGAGAGAGTGGGACAGTGTGATTAGTTCAGGGACTGACACAGGCCGTGAGGAGAGAGTTGGACAGTGTGATTAGTTCAGGGACTGACACGGGCCCTGAGGAGAGAGTGGGACAGTGTGATTAGTTCAGGGACTGACACGGGCCGTGAGGAGAGAGTGGGACAGTGTGAATAGTTCAGGGACTGACACGGGCCTTGGGGAGAGAGTGGGACAGTGTGATTAGTTCAGGGACTGACACGGGCCCTGAGGAGAGAGTGGGACAGTGTGATTAGTTCAGGGACTGACACGGGCCCTGAGGAGAGAGTGGGACAGTGTGATTAGTTCAGGGACTGACACGGGCCGTGAGGAGAGAGTTGGACAGTGTGATTAGTTCAGGGACTGACACGGGCCGTGAGGAGAGTGTTGGACAGTGTGATTAGTTCATGGACTGACACGGGCCGTGAGGAGAGAGTTGGACAGTGTGATTAGTTCAGGGACTGACATGGGCCGTGAGGAGAGAGTGGGACAGTGTGATTAGTTCAGGGACTGACACGGGCCGTGAGGAGAGAGTTGGACAGTGTGATTAGTTCAGGGACTGACACGGGCCGTGAGGAGAGAGTGGGACAGTGTGATTAGTTCAGGGACTGACACGGGCCGTGAGGAGAGAGTTGGACAGTGTGATTAGTTCAGGGACTGACACGGGCCGTGAGGAGAGAGTTGGACAGTGTGATTAGTTCAGGGACTGACACGGGCCGTGAGGAGAGAGTTGGACAGTGTGATTAGTTCAGGGACTGACACGGGCCGTGGGGAGAGAGTGGGTCAGTGTGATTAGTTCAGGGACTGACACGGGCCGTGAGGAGAGAGTTGGACAGTGTGATTAGTTCAGGGACTGACACGGGCCGTGAGGAGAGAGTTGGACAGTGTGATTAGTTCAGGGACTGACACGGGCCGTGGGGAGAGAGTTGGACAGTGTGATTAGTTCAGGGACTGACACGGGCCGTGAGGAGAGAGTGGGACAGTGTGATTAGTTCAGGGACTGACACGGGCCGTGAAGAGAGAGTGGGATAGTGTGATTAGTTCAGGGACTGACACGGGCCGTGGGGAGAGAGTTGGACAGTGTGATTAGTTCGGGGACTGACACGGGCCGTGAGGAGAGAGTGGGACAGTGTGATTAGTTCAGGGACTGACACGGGCCGTGAAGAGAGAGTGGGATAGTGTGATTAGTTCAGGGACTGACACGGGCCGTGGGGAGAGAGTTGGACAGTGTGATTAGTTCGGGGACTGACACGGGCCGTGAGGAGTGGGTGGGACAGTGTGATTAGTTCGGGAACTGACACGGGCCGTGAGGAGAGAGTGGGACAGTGTGGTTAGTTCGGGGACTGACACGGGCCGTGAGGAGAGAGTGGGACAGTGTGATTATTTCGGGGACTGACACGGACGGTGAGGAGAGAGTTGGACAGTGTGATTAGTTCGGGGACTGACACGGGCCGTGAGGAGAGAGTGGGACAGTGTGATTATTTCGGGGACTGACACGGACGGTGAGGAGAGAGTTGGACAGTGTGATTAGTTCTGTGACTGACACGGGCCGTGAGGAGAGAGTTAGACAGTGTGATTAGTTCAGGGACTGACACGGGCCGTGAGGAGAGAGTTGGACAGTGTGATTAGTTCAGGGACTGACACGGGCCGTGAGGAGAGAGTGGGACAGTGTGATTAGTTCAGGGACTGACACGGGCCGTGAGGAGAGAGTTGGACAGTGTGATTAGTTCGGGGACTGACACGGGCCGTGAGGAGAGAGTTGGGCAGTGTGATTAGTTCGGTGACTGACACGGGCCGTGAGGAGAGAGTGGGTCAGTGTGATTAGTTCGGTGACTGACACGGGCCGTGAGGAGAGAGTTGGGCAGTCTGATTAGATCAGGGACTGACACGGGCCGTGAGGAGAGAGTTGGGCAGTGTGATTAGTTCGGTGACTGACACGGGCCGTGGGGAGAGAGTTCGACAATGTGATTAGTTCAGGGACTGACACGGGCCGTGGGGAGAGAGTTGGACAATGTGATTAGTTCAGGGACTGACACGGGCCGTGAGGAGAGAGTTGGGCAGTGTGATTACTTCAGGGACTGACACGGGCCGTGAGGAGGGAGTGGGACAATGTGATTAGTTCAGGGACTGACACGGGCCGTGGGGAGCGAGTTGGACAATGTGATTAGTTCAGGGACTGACACGGGCCGTGAGGAGAGAGTGGGACAATGTGATTAGTTCAGGGACTCACACGGGCCGTGTGGAGAGAGTTGGACAATGTGATTAGTTCAGGGACTGACACGGGCCGTGAGGAGAGAGTTGGGCAGTGTGATTAGTTCGGGGACTGATACGGGCTGTGAGGAGAGAGTTGGACAGTGTGATTAGTTCAGGGACTGACACGGTCCGTGAGGAGAGAGTGGGACAATGTGATTAGTTCAGGGACTGACACGGGCCATGAGGAGAGAGTTGGACAATGTGATTAGTTCCGGGACTGACACGGGGCGTGAGGAGAGAGTTGGACAGTGTGATTAGTTCGGTGACTGACACGGGCCGTGAGGAGAGAGTTGGACAGTGTGATTAGTTCGGGGACTGACACGGGCCGTGAGGAGAGAGTTGGACAGTGTGATTAGTTCGGTGACTGACACGGGCCGTGAGGAGAGAGTTGGACAGTGTGATTAGTTCAGGGACTGACACGGGCCGTGAGGAGAGAGTTGGGCAGTGTGATTAGATCAGGAACTGACACGGGCCGTGAGGAGAGAGTTGGACAGTGTGATTAGTTCAGGGACTGACACGGGCCGTGAGGAGAGAGTGGGACAATGTGATTAGTTCGGGGACTGACACGGGCCGTGAGCAGAGAGTTGGACAGTGTGATTAGTTCAGGGACTGACACGGGCCGTGAGGAGAGAGTGGGACAGTGTGATTAGTTCAGGGACTGACACGGGCCGTGAGGAGAGAGTGTGACAGTGTGGTTAGTTCGGGACTGACACGGGCCGTGAGGAGAGAGTTGGACAGTGTGATTAGTTCAGGGACTGACACGGGCCGTGAGGAGAGAGTTGGACAGTGTGATTAGTTCAGGGACTGACAGGGTCTCTGGGGAGAGAGTGGGACAGTGTGATTAGTTCAGGGACTGACACGGGCCGTAAGGAGAGAGTTTGGCAGTGTGATTAGTTCGGTGACTGACACGGGACGAGAGGAGAGAGTTGGACAGTGTGATTAGTTCGGTGACTGACACGGGCCGTGGGGAGAGAGTGGGACATTGTGATTAGTTCGGGGACTGACACGGGCCGTGAGGAGAGAGTTGGACAGTGTGATTAGTTCAGTGACTGACACGGGCCGTGAGGAGAGAGTTGGACAGTGTGATTAGTTCGGGGACTGACACGGGCCGTGAGGAGAGTGTTGGACAGTGTGATTAGTTCAGGGACTGACACGGTCCGTGAGGAGAGAGTGGGACATTGTGATTAGTTCAGGGACTGACACGGGCCGTGAGGAGAGAGTTGGACAGTGTGATTAGTTCGGGGACTGACATGGGCCGTGGGGAGGGAGTTGGACAGTGTGATTAGTTCAGGGACTGACACGGGCCGTGGGGAGAGAGTTGGACAGTGTGATTACTTCAGGGACTGACATGGGCCGTGAGGAGAGAGTTGGACAGTGTGATTAGTTCGGTGACTGACACGGGCCGTGAGGAGAGAGTTGGACAGTGTGATTAGTTCAGGGACTGACACGGGCCGTGAGCAGAGAGTTGGACAGTGTGATTAGTTCAGGGACTGACACGGGCCGTGAGGAGAGAGTTGGACAGTGTGATTAGTTCAGGGACTGACACGGGCCGTGAGGAGAGAGTGGGACAGTGTGATTAGTTCGGGACTGACACGGGCCGTGTGGAGAGAGTTGGACATTGTGATTAGTTCAGGGACTGACACGGGCCGTGAGGAGAGAGTTGGACAATGTGATTAGTTCGGTGACTGACACGGGCCGTGAGGAGAGAGTTGGACAGTGTGATTACTTCAGGGACTGACGCGGGCCGTGAGGAGAGAGTTGGACAGTGTGATTAGTTCAGGGACTGACACGGGCCGTGAGGAGAGAGTTGGACAGTGTGATTAGTTCGGTGACTGACACGGGCCGTGAGGAGAGAGTTGGACAGTGTGATTAATTCGGTGACTGACACGGGCCGTGAGGAGAGAGTTGGACGGTGTGATTAGTTCAGGGACTGACACGGGCCGTGAGGAGAGAGTTGGACAATGTGATTAGTTCAGGGACTGACACAGGCCGTGAGGAGAGAGTGGGACAGTGTGATTAGTTCGGTGACTGACACGGGCCGTGAGGAGAGAGTGGGTCAGTGTGATTAGTTCAGGGACTGACACGGGCCGTGAGGAGAGAGTGGGTCAGTGTGATTAGTTCAGGGACTGACACGGGCCGTGAGGAGAGAGTGGGACAATGTGATTAGTTCGGGGACTGACACGGGCCGTGAGGAGAGTGTTGGACAGTGTGATTAGTTCAGGGACTGACACGGGCCGTGAGGAGAGAGTTGGACAGTGTGATTAGTTCAGGGACTGACACGGGCCGTGGGGAGAGAGTTGGACAGTGTGATTAGTTCAGGGACTGACACGGGCCGTGGGGAGAGAGTTGGGCAGTGTGATTAGTTCAGGGACTGACACGGGCCGTGGGGAGAGAGTTGGACAGTGTGATTAGTTCGGGGACTGACACGGGCCGTGAGGAGTGGGTGGGACAGTGTGATTAGTTCGGGAACTGACACGGGCCGTGAGGAGAGAGTGGGACAGTGTGGTTAGTTCGGGGACTGACACGGGCCGTGAGGAGAGAGTTGGACAGTGTGATTAGTTCGGGGACTGACACGGGCCGTGAGGAGAGAGTGGGACAGTGTGATTATTTCGGGGACTGACACGGACGGTGAGGAGAGAGTTGGACAGTGTGATTAGTTCTGTGACTGACACGGGCCGTGAGGAGAGAGTTAGACAGTGTGATTAGTTCAGGGACTGACACGGGCCGTGAGGAGAGAGTTGGACAGTGTGATTAGTTCAGGGACTGACACGGGCCGTGAGGAGAGAGTGGGACAGTGTGATTAGTTCAGGGACTGACACGGGCCGTGAGGAGAGAGTTGGACAGTGTGATTAGTTCGGGGACTGACACGGGCCGTGAGGAGAGAGTTGGGCAGTGTGATTAGTTCGGGGACTGACACGGGCCGTGGGGAGAGAGTTGGGCAGTCTGATTAGATCAGGGACTGACACGGGCCGTGAGGAGAGAGTTGGGCAGTGTGATTAGTTCGGTGACTGACACGGGCCGTGGGGAGAGAGTTCGACAATGTGATTAGTTCAGGGACTGACACGGGCCGTGGGGAGAGAGTTGGACAATGTGATTAGTTCAGGGACTGACACGGGCCGTGAGGAGAGAGTTGGGCAGTGTGATTAGTTCAGGGACTGACACGGGCCGTGGGGAGCGAGTTGGACAATGTGATTAGTTCAGGGACTGACACGGGCCGTGAGGAGAGAGTGGGACAATGTGATTAGTTCAGGGACTCACACGGGCCGTGTGGAGAGAGTTGGACAATGTGATTAGTTCAGGGACTGACACGGGCCGTGAGGAGAGAGTGGGACAATGTGATTAGTTCAGTGACTGACACGGGCCGTGAGTAGAGAGTTGGACAGTGTGATTAGTTCAGGGGCTGACATGGGCCGTGAGGAGAGAGTTGGACATTGTGATTAGTTCAGGGACTGACACGGGCCGTGAGGAGAGAGTGGGACATTGTGATTAGTTCAGGGACTGACACGGGCCGTGAGGAGAGAGTGGGACATTGTGATTAGTTCAGGAACTGACACGGGCCCTGAGGAGAGAGTGGGACAATGTGATTAGTTCGGGGACTGACACGGGCCGTGAGGAGAGAGTTGGACAGTGTAATTAGTTCGGTGACTGACACGGGCCGTGAGGAGAGAGTGGGACAATGTGATTAGTTCAGTGACTGACACGGGCCGTGAGTAGAGAGTTGGACAGTGTGATTAGTTCAGGGGCTGACATGGGCCGTGAGGAGAGAGTTGGACAGTGTGATTAGTTCAGGGGCTGACATGGGCCGTGAGGAGAGAGTGGGACAATGTGATTAGTTCTGTGACTGACACGGGCCGTGAGGAGAGAGTGGGACAATGTGATTAGTTCAGGGACTGACACGGGCCGTGGGGAGAGAGTGGGACAGTGAGATTAGGTCAGGGACTGAGACGGGCCGTGAGGAGACAGCGGGACAGTGTGATTAGTTCGGGGACTGACACGGGCCGTGAGGAGAGAGTTGGCAATATGATTAGTTCAGGGACTGACACGGGCCGTGAGGAGAGAGTTGGACAGTGTGATTAGTTCGGCGACTGACACGGGCCGTGAGGAGAGAGTTGGACAGTCTGATTAGATCAGGGACTGACACGGGCCGTGAGGAGTGAGTGGGACAGAGTAATTAGTTCAGGGACTGACACGGGCCGTGAGGAGAGAGTAGACAATGTGATTAGTACAGGGACTGACACGGGCCGTGAGGAGAGAGTGGGACAGTGTGATTAGTTCAGGGACTGACACGGGCCGTGAGGAGTGGGTGGGACAGTGTGATTAGTTCGGGGACTGACACGGGCCGTGAGGAGAGAGTGGGACAGTGTGATTAGTTCAGGGACTGACACGGGCCGTGAGGAGAGAGTTGGACAGTGTGATTATTTCGGGGACTGACACGGGCCGTGAGGAGAGAGTTGGACAGTGTGATTAGTTCGGGGACTGACACGGGCCGTGAGGAGAGAGTTCGACAGTGTTATTAGTTCAGGGACTGACACGGGCCGTGAGGAGAGAGTTGGACAGTGTGATTAGTTCGGGGACTGACACGGGCCGTGAGGAGAGAGTTGGGCAGTGTGATTAGTTCGGTGACTGACACGGGCCGTGAGGAGAGAGTGGGACAATGTGATTAGTTCAGGGACTGACACGGGCCGTGGGGAGAGAGTTGGGCAGTGTGATTAGTTCGGTGACTGACAAGGGCCGTGAGGAGAGACTTGGGCAGTGTGATTAGATCAGGGACTGACACGGGCCGTGAGGAGAGAGTTGGGCAGTGTGATTAGTTCAGGGACTGACACGGGCCGTGGGGAGAGAGTTGGACAATGTGATTAGTTCAGGGACTGACACGGGCCGTGAGGAGAGAGTTGGGCAGTGTGATTAGTTCAGGGACTGACACGGGCCGTGGGGAGAGAGTTGGACAATGTGATTAGTTCAGGGACTGACACGGGCCGTGAGGAGAGAGTGGGACAATGTGATTAGTTCAGGGACTCACACGGGCCGTGAGGAGAGAGTTGGACAATGTGATTAGTTCGGGGACTGACACGGGCCGTGTGGAGAGAGTTGGACAGTGTGATTAGTTCGGGGACTGATACGGGCCGTGAGGAGAGAGTGGGACAGTGTGATTAGTTCAGGGACTGACACGGGCCGTGAGGAGAGAGTTGGACAGTGTGATTAGTTCAGGGACTGACACGGGCCGTGAGGAGAGAGTTGGACAGTGTGATTAGTTCAGGGACTGACACGAGCCGTGGGGAGAGAGTTGGAAAATGTGATTAGTTCGGGGACTGACACGGGCCGTGGGGAAAGAGTTGGACAATGTGATTAGTTCAGGGACTGACACGGGCCGTGAGGAGAGAGTGGGACAATGTGATTAGTTCAGGGACTGACACGGGCCGTGAGCAGAGAGTTGGACAGTGTGATTAGTTCGGGGACTGACACGGGCCGTGAGGAGAGAGTTGGACAATGTGATTAGTTCAGGGACTGACACGGGCCGTGAGCAGAGAGTTGGACAGTGTGATTAGTTCGGGGACTGACACGGGCCGTGGGGAGAGTGTTGGACAGTGTGATTAGTTCAGGGACTCACACGGGCCGTGTGGAGAGAGTTGGACAGTGTGATTAGTTTGGGGACTGACACGGGCCGTGAGCAGAGAGTTGGGCAATGTGATTAGTTCGGGGACTGACACGGGCCGTGGGGAGAAAGTTGGACAATGTGATTAGTTCGGGGACTGACAGGGTCTCTGGGGAGAGAGTTGGACAATGTGATTAGTTCAGGGACTGACACGGGCCGTGAGGAGAGAGTGGGACAGTGTGATTAGTTCGGTGACTGACACGGGCCGTGAGGAGACAGTGGGACATTGTGTTTAGTTCAGGGACTGACACGGGCCGTGAGGAGAGAGTGGGACAGTGTGATTAGTTCGGTGACTGACACGGGCCGTGGGGAGACAGTTGAACAGTGTGATTAGTTCAGGGACTGACACGGGCCGTGAGGAGACAGTGGGACATTGTGTTTAGTTCAGGGACTGACACGGGCCGTGAGGAGAGACTGGGACAGTGTGGTTAGTTCGGGACTGACACGGGCCCGTGAGGAGACAGTTGAACAGTGTGATTAGTTCAGGGACTGACACGGGCCCTGAGGAGACAGTGGGACGGTGTGATTAGTTCGGTGACTGACAGGATCTGTGTGGAGAGAGTTGGACAATGTGATTAGTTCAGGGACTGACACGGGCCGTGAGGAGAGAGTTGGACAGTGTGATTAGTTCAGGGACTGACACGGGCCGTGGGGAGAGAGTTGGACAATGTGATTAGTTCAGGGACTGACACGGGCCGTGAGGAGAGAGTGGGACAATGTGATTAGTTCAGGGACTCACACGGGCCGTGAGGAGAGAGTTGGACAGAGTGATTAGTTCAGGGACTGACACGAGCCATGGGGAGAGAGTTGGAAAATGTGATTAGTTCGGGGACTGACACGGGCCGTGGGGAAAGAGTTGGACAATGTGATTAGTTCAGGGACAGACACGGGCCGTGAGGAGAGAGTTGGGCAGTGTGATTAGTTCAGGGACTGACACGGGCCGTGGGGAGAGAGTTGGACAATGTGATTAGTTCAGGGACTGACACGGGCCGTGAGGAGAGAGTGGGACAATGTGATTAGTTCAGGGACTCACACGGGCCGTGAGGAGAGAGTTGGACATGTGATTAGTTCAGGGACTGACACGGGCCGTGAGGAGAGATTTGGGCAGTGTGATTAGTTCGGGGACTGATACGGGCCGTGAGGAGAGAGTGGGACAGTGTGATTAGTTCAGGGACTGACACGGGCCGTGAGGAGAGAGTTGGACAGAGTGATTAGTTCAGGGACTGACACGAGCCATGGGGAGAGAGTTGGAAAATGTGATTAGTTCAGGGACTGACACGGGCCCGTGGGGAAAGAGTTGGACAATGTGATTAGTTCAGGGACTGACACGGGCCGTGAGGAGAGAGGGACATTGTGATTAGTTCGGGGACTGACACGGGCCGTGAGCAGAGAGTTGGACAGTGTGATTAGTTCGGGGACTGACACGGGCCGTGAGGAGAGAGTTGGACAGTGTGATTAGTTCAGGGACTGACACGGGCCGTGGGGAGAAAGTTGGGCTGTGTGATTAGTTCGGGGACTGACACGGGCCGTGAGGAGAGAGTTGGACAGTGTGATTAGTTCGGGGACTGACACGGGCCGTGAGGAGAGAGTTGGACAATGTGATTAGTTCAGGGACTGACACGGGCCGTGAGGAGAGAGTGGGACAGTGTGATTAGTTCGGGGACTGACACGGGCCGTGAGGAGAGAGTAGGACATTGAGATTAGTTCAGGGACTGACACGGGCCGTGAGGAGAGAGTGGGACATTGTGATTAGTTCGGGGACTGACACGGGCCGTGAGGAGAGAGTGGGACATTGTGATTAGTTCGGGGACTGACACGGGCCGTGAGGAGAGAGTGGGACAGTGTGATTAGTTCGGGGACTGACACGGGCCGTGAGGAGAGAGTGGGACAGTGTGATTAGTTCGGGGACTGACACGGGCCGTGAGGAGAGAGTGGGGACATTGTGATTAGTTCGGGGACTGACACGGGCCGTGAGGAGAGAGTGGGACAGTGTGATTAGTTCGGGGACTGACACGGGCCGTGAGGAGAGAGTAGGACATTGAGATTAGTTCGGGGGACTGACACGGGCCGTGAGGAGAGAGTGGGACAGTGTGATTAGTTCGGGGACTGACACGGGCCGTGTGGAGAGAGTGGGACATTTTGAGATTAGTTCGGGGACTGACACGGGCCGTGAGGAGAGAGTTGGACAGTGTGATTAGTTCGGGGACTGACACGGGCCGTCGGGAGAGAGTTGGACAGTGTGATTAGTTCAGGGGACTGACAGCGGCCGTGAGGAGAGAGTGGGACAATGTGATTAGTTCGGGGACTGACACGTGCCGTGAGGAGAGAGTTGGGACATTGTGATTAGTTCGGGGACTGACACGGGCCGTGAGGAGAGAGTTGGACAATGTGATTAGTTCAGGGACTGACACGAGCCGTGGGGAGAGAGTTGGAAAATGTGATTAGTTCGGGGACTGACACGGGCCGTGAGGAGAGAGTTGAACAGTGTGATTAGTTCGGGGACTGACACGGGCCGCGAGGAGAGAGTTGGACAATGTGATTAGTTCAGGGACTGACACGAGCCGTGGGGAGAGAGTTGGAAAATGTGATTAGTTCGGGGACTGACACGGGCCGTGAGGAGAGAGTTGAACAGTGTGATTAGTTCGGGGACTGACACGGGCCGCGAGGAGAGAGTGGGACAATGTGAATAGTTCGGGGGACTGACACGGGTCGTGAGGAGAGAGTGGGACAGTGTGATTAGTTCGGGGACTGACACGGGCCGTGAGGAGAGAGTTGGACAATGTGATTAGTTCGGGGACTGACACGGGCCGTGAGGAGAGAGTTGGGCAGTGTGATTAGTTCAGGGACTGACACTAGCCGTGGGGAGAGAGTTGGACAATGTGATTAGTTCAGGGACTGACACGGGCCGTGAGGAGAGAGTGGGACAGTGTGATTAGTTCAGGGACTGACACTGGCTGTGAGGAGAGAGTTGGACAGTGTGATTAGTTCGGGAACTGACACGGGCCGTGGGGAGAGAGTTGGACAGTGTGATTAGTTCAGGGACTGACACGGGCCGTGGGGAGAGAGTTAGACAGTGTGATTCGTTCAGGGACTGACACGGGCCGTGGGGAGAGAGTTGGACAGTGTGATTAGTTCGGTGACTGACACGGGCCGTGAGGAGAGAGTTGGACAGTGTGATTAGTTCAGGGACTGACACGGGCCGTGAGGAGAGAGTTGGACAGTGTGATTTGTTCAGGGACTGACACGGGCCGTGAGGAGTGTGTTGGACAGTGTGATTAGTTCAGGGACTGACAGGGGCCGTGAGGAGAGAGTTTGGCAGTGTGATTAGTTCGGTGACTGACACGGGCCGTGAGGAGAGAGTGGGACATTGTGATTAGTTCAGGGACTGACACGGGCCGTGAGGAGAGAGTTGGACAGTGTGATTAGTTCAGGGACTGACACGGGCCGTGAGGAGAGAGTGGGACAATGTGATTAGTTCAGGGACTGACACGGGCCGTGAGGAGAGAGTGGGGACATTGTGATTAGTTCAGGAACTGACACGGGCCGTGAGGAGAGAGTTGGACATTGTGATTAGTTCAGGGACTGACACGGGCCGTGAGGAGAGAGTGGGACATTGTGATTAGTTCAGGGACTGACACGGGCCGTGAGGAGAGAGTGGGACACTGTGATTAGTTCGGTGACTGACACGGGCCGTGAGGAGTGGGTGGGACAATGTGATTAGTTCAGGGACTGACACGGGCCGTGGGGACAGAGTTGGGCAGTGTGATTAGTTCGGTTGACTGACACGGGCCGTGAGGAGAGACTTGGGCAGTGTGATTAGATCAGGGACTGACACGGGCCGTGAGGAGAGAGTTGGGCAGTGTGATTAGTTCAGGGACTGACACGGGCCGTGGGGAGAGAGTTGGACAATGTGATTAGTTCAGGGACTGACACGGGCCGTGAGGAGAGAGTTGGGCAGTGCGATTAGTTCAGGGACTGACACGGGCCGTGGGGAGAGAGATGGACAATGTGATTAGTTCGGGGGACTGACACGGGCCGTGGGGAAAGAGTTGGACAATGTGATTAGTTCAGGGACTGACACGGGCCGTGAGGAGAGAGTGGGACAATGTGATTAGTTCAGGGACTGACACGAGCCGTGGGGACAGTGTTGGACAGTGTGATTAGTTCAGGGACTGACACGGGCCGTGGGGAGAAAGTTGGACAGTGTGATTTGTTTCAGGGACAGACACGGGCCGTGAGGAGAGAGTGGGACAGTGGGATTAGTTCGGTGACTGACACGGGCCGTGAGGAGACAGTGGGACATTGTGATTAGTTCAGGGACTGACACGGGCCGTGAGGAGAGAGTGGGACAGTGTGATTAGTTCGGTGACTGACACGGGCCGTGGGGAGAGACTGGGACAGTGTGGTTAGTTCGGGACTGACACGGGCCGTGAGGAGACAGTTGAACAGTGTGATTAGTTCAGGGACTGACACGGGCCCTGAGGAGACAGTGGGACGGTGTGATTAGTTCAGTGACTGACAGGATCTGTGTGGAGAGTGTTGGACAGTGTGATTAGTTCAGGGACTGACACGGGCCGTGAGCAGAGAGTTGGACAGTGTGATTAGTTCGGGGACTGACACGGGCCGTGAGGATAGAGTTGGGCTGTGTGATTAGTTCGGGGACTGACACGGGCCGTGAGGAGAGAGTTGGACAGTGTGATTAGTTCGGGGACTGACACGGGCCGTGAGGAGAGAGTGGGACAGTGTGATTAGTTCAGGGACTGACACGGGCCGTGAGGAGAGAGTTGGACAATGTGATTAGTTCAGGGACTGACACGGGCCGTGTGGAGAGAGTTGGACAGTGTGATTAGTTCGGGGACTGACACGGGCCGTGAGGAGAGAGTTGGACAATGTGATTAGTTCGGTGACTGACACGGGCCGTGAGGAGAGAGTTGGGCAATGTGATTAGTTCGGGGACTGACACGGGCCGTGAGGAGAGAGTTGGACAGTGTGATTAGTTCAGGGACAGACACGGGCCGTGGGGAGAGAGTTGGGCAGTGTGATTAGTTCGTTGACTGACACGGGCCGTGAGGAGAGATTGGGACAATCTGATTAGTTCGGTGACTGACACGGGCCGTGAGGAGAGAGTGGGACAATGTGATTAGTTCAGGGACTGACACGGGCCGTGAGGAGAGAGTGGGACAATGTGATTAGTTCAGGGACTGACACGGGCCGTGGGGAGAGAGTTGGACAATGTGATTAGTTCGGGGACTGACACGGGCCGTGGGGAGAGAGTTGGACAATGTGATTAGTTCGGGGACTGACACGGTCCGTGAGGAGAGAGTTGGACACTGTGATTAGTTCAGGGACTGACACGGGCCGTGAGGAGAGAGTTGGACATTGTGATTAGTACAGGGACTGACACGGGCCGTGTGGAGAGAGTGGGACAGTGTGATTAGGTCAGGGACTGACACGGGCCGTAAGGAGAGAGTTGGGCAATGTGATTAGTTCGGGTACTCACACGGGCCGTGAGGAGAGAGTTGGACAGTGTGATTAGTTCGGGGACTGAAACGGGCCGTGAGGAGAGAGTTGGACAGTGTGATTAGTTCAGGGACAGACACGGGCCGTGGGGAGAGAGTTGGGCAGTGTGATTAGTTCGTTGACTGACACGGGCCGTGAGGAGAGAGTGGGACAATCTGATTAGTTCGGTGACTGACACGGGCCGTGAGGAGAGAGTGGGACAATGTGATTAGTTCAGGGACTGACACGGGCCGTGAGGAGAGATTGGGACAGTGTGATTAGTTCAGGGACTGACACGGGCCGTGAGGAGAGAGTGGGACAGTGTGATTAGTTCAGGGACTGACACGGGCCGTGAGGAGAGAGTGGGACAGTGTGATTAGTTCAGGGACTGACACTGGCCCTGGGGAGACAGTGGGACAGTGTGATTAGTTCGGGGACTGACACGGGCCGTGACGAGAGAGTTGGACAGAGTGATTAGTTCAGGGACTGACACGGGCTGTGAGGAGAGAGTAGACAATGTGATTAGTTCAGGGACAGACTGGGGCCGTGTGGAGAGAGTTGGACAGTGTGATTAGTTCGGGGACTGACACGGGCCATGGGCAGAGAGTTGGACAGTGTGATTAGTTCAGGGACTGACACGGGACGTGGGGAGAGAGTTGGACAGTGTGATTAGTTCAGGGACTGACACGGGCCGTGAGGAGAGAGTGGGACAATGTGATTAGTTCAGGGACTGACCCGGGCCGTGAGGAGAGAGTTGGACAATGTGATTAGTTCAGGGACTGACACGGGCCGTGAGGAGAGAGTGGGACAGTGTGATTAGTTCGGGGACTGACACGGGCCGTGGGGAGAGAGTTGGACAATGTGATTAGTTCGGGGACTGACACGGTCCGTGAGGAGAGAGTGGGACAATGTGATTAGTTCAGGGACTGACTCGGGCCGTGAGGAGAGAGTTGGACATTGTGATTAGTACAGGGACTGACACGGGCCGTGTGGAGAGAGTGGGACAGTGTGATTAGGTCAGGGACTGACACGGGCCGTAAGGAGAGAGTTGGGCAATGTGATTAGTTCGGGTACTCACACGGGCCGTGAGGAGAGAGTTGGACAGTGTGATTAGTTCGGGGACTGACACGGGCCGTGAGGAGAGAGTTGGACAGTGTGATTAGTTCAGGGACAGACACGGGCCGTGGGGAGAGAGTTGGGCAGTGTGATTAGTTCGTTGACTGACACGGGCCGTGAGGAGAGAGTGGGACAATCTGATTAGTTCGGTGACTGACACGGGCCGTGAGGAGAGAGTGGGACAATGTGATTAGTTCAGGGACTGACACGGGCCGTGAGGAGAGAGTGGGACAATGTGATTAGTTCAGGGACTGACACGGGCCGTGAGGAGAGAGTGGGACAGTGTGATTAGTTCAGGGACTGACACGGGCCGTGAGGAGAGAGTTGGACAGTGTGATTAGTTCAGGGACTGACACTGGCCCTGGGGAGACAGTGGGACAGTGTGATTAGTTCAGGGACTGACACGGGCCGTGAGGAGAGAGTTGGACAGTGTGATTAGTTCAGGGACTGACACGGGCCGTGAGGAGAGAGTGGGACAGAGTGATTAGTTCAGGGACTGACACGGGCCGTGGGGAGAGAGTTGGACAGTGTGATTAGTTCGGTGACTGACACGGGCCGTGAGGAGAGAGTTGGACAGTGTGATTAGTTCGGTGACTGACACGGGCCGTGAGGAGAGAGTTGGACAGTGTGATTAGTTCAGGGACTGACACGGGCCGTGAGGAGAGAGTTGGACAATGTGTTTAGTTCGGTGACTGACACGGGCCGTGAGGAGAGAGTTGGACAATGTGTTTAGTTCAGGGACTGACACGGGCCGTGAGGAGAGAGTTGGACAGTGTGATTAGTTCAGGGACTGACACGGGCCGTGAGGAGAGAGTGGGACAGTGTGATTAGTTCGGTGACTGACACGGGCCGTGAGGAGAGAGTTGGACAGTGTGATTAGTTCGGTGACTGACACGGGCCGTGAGGAGAGAGTTGGACAGTGTGATTAGTTCGGGGACTGACACGGGCCGTGGGGAGAGAGTTGGACAGTGTGATTAGTTCGGTGACTGACACGGGCCGTGAGCAGAGAGTGGGACAGTGTGATTAGTTCGGGGACTGACACGGGCCGTGAGGAGAGAGTGGGACAGTGTGATTAGTTCAGGGACTGACACGGGCCTTGAGGAGAGAGTGGGATAATGTGATTAGTTCGGGGACTGACACGGGCCGTGGGGAGAGAGTTGGACAGTGTGATTAGTTCGGGGACTGACACGGGCCGTGGGGAGAGAGTTGGGCAGTGTGATTAGTTCAGGGACTGACATGGGCCGTGAGGAGAGAGTTGGACAGTGTGATTAGTTCAGGGACTGACACGGGCCGTGAGGAGAGAGTGGGACAATGTGATTAGTTCGGGGACTGACACGGGCCGTGGGGAGAGAGTTGGGCAGTGTGATTAGTTCAGGGACTGACATGGGCCGTGAGGAGAGAGTTGGACAGTGTGATTAGTTCGGGACTGACACGGGCCGTGAGGAGAGAGTTGAACAGTCTGATTAGTTCAGAGACTGACACGGGCCCTGAGGAGACAGTGGGACAGTGTGATTAGTTCAGTGACTGACACGGGCCGTGAGGAGAGAGTTGAACAGTCTGATTAGTTCAGAGACTGAAACGGGCCCTGAGGAGAGAGTTGGACAGTGTGATTAGTTCGGTGACTGACACGGGCAGTGAGGAGGGAGTTGGACAGTGTGATTAATTCGCGACTGACAGGATCTGTGGGCAGAGAGTTGGACAGTGTGATTAGTTCGGGGACGGACACGGGGCATGGGCAGAGAGTTGGACAGTGTGATTAGTTCGTGGACTGACACGGGCCGTGAGGAGAGAGTGGGACAATGTGATTAGTTCGGGGACTGACACGGGCCGTGGGGAGAGAGTTGGACAGTGTGATTAGTTCGGGGACTGACACGGGCCCTGAGGAGTGAGTTGGACAGTGTGATTAGTTCAGGGACTGACACGGGTCGTGGGGAGAGAGTTGGACAGTGTGATTAGTTCGGGGACTGACACGGGCCGTGGGGAGAGAGTGGGACAATGTGATTAGCTCGGGGACTGACACGGGCCGTGAGGAGAGAGTGGGACAATGTGATTAGTTCGGGGACTGACACGGGCCGTGAGGAGAGAGTTGGACAATGTGATTAGTTCGGGGACTGACACGGGCCGTGGGGAGAGAGTTGGGCAGTGTGATTAGTTCAGGGACTGACACGGGCCGTGAGGAGAGAGTTGGACAGTGTGATTAGTTCGGGACTGACACGGGCCGTGAGGAGAGAGTTAGACAGTGTGATTAGTTCGGGACTGACACGGGCCGTGAGGAGAGAGTTAGACAGTGTGATTAGTTCAGGGACTGACACGGGCCGTGAGGAGAGAGTTGGACAGTGTGATTAGCTCGGGGACTGACACGGGCCGTGGGGAGAGAGTCGGACAATGTGATTAGTTCGGGGACTGACACGGGCCGTGAGGAGAGAGTTGGACAATGTGATTAGTTCGGGGACTGACACGGGCCGTGGGGAGAGAGTTGGGCAGTGTGCTTAGTTCAGGGACTGACACGGGCCGTGAGGAGAGAGTTGGACAGTGTGATTAGTTCAGGGACTGACACGGGCCGTGAGGAGAGAGTTGGACAGTGTGATTAGTTCGGGGACTGACACGGGCCGTGAGGAGAGAGTTGAAGAGTCTGATTAGCTCAGGGACTGACACGGGCTGTGAGGAGGGAGTTGGACAGTGTGATTAATTTGGGACTGACAGGATCTGTGGGTAGAGAGTTGGACAGTGTGATTAGTTCGGGGACGGACACGGGGCATGGGCAGAGAGTTGACAATGTGATTAGTACAGTGACTGACACGGGCCGTGAGGAGAGAGTAGACAATGTGATTAGTTCAGGGACTGACACGGGCCGTGAGGAGAGAGTGGGACAATGTGATTAGTTCATAGACTGACACGGGCCGTCGGGAGACAGTGGGACAGTGTGATTAGTTCAGGGACTGACACGGGCCGTGAGGAGGGAGTGGGACAGTGTGATTAGTTCAGGGACTGACACGGGCCGTGAGGAGAGAGTTGGACAGTGTGATTAGTTCGGGGACTGACACGGGCCGTGAGGAGAGAGTTAGACAATGTGATTAGTTCAGGGACTGACACGGGCCGTGAGGAGAGAGTTGGACAGTGTGATTAGTTCGGGGACTGACACGGGCCGTGTGGAGAGAGTTGGGCAGTGTGATTAGTTCGGTGACTGACACGGGCCGTGAGGAGAGAGTGGGACAATGTGATTAGTTCAGGGACTGACACGGGCCGTGGGGACAGAGTTGGGCAGTGTGATTAGTTCGGTGACTGACACGGGCCGTGAGGAGAGACTTGGGCAGTGTGATTAGATCAGGGACTGACACGGGCCGTGAGGAGAGAGTTGGGCAGTGTGATTAGTTCAGGGACTGACACGGGCCGTGGGGAGAGAGTTGGACAATGTGATTAGTTCAGGGACTGACACGGGCCGTGAGGAGAGAGTTGGGCAGTGTGATTAGTTCAGGGACTGACACGGGCCGTGGGGAGAGAGTTGGACAATGTGATTAGTTCAGGGACTGACACGGGCCGTGAGGAGAGAGTGGGACAATGTGATTAGTTCAGGGACTGACACGGGCCGTGAGGAGAGAGTGGGACAATGTGATTAGTTCGGGGACTGATACGGGCCGTGAGGAGAGAGTGGGACATTGTGATTAGTTCGGGGACTGATACGGGCCGTGAGGAGAGAGTGGGACAGTGTGATTAGTTCAGGGACTCACACGGGCCGTGAGGAGAGAGTTGGACAATGTGATTAGTTCGGGGACTGATACGGGCCGTGAGGAGAGAGTGGGACATTGTGATTAGTTCGGGGACTGATACGGGCCGTGAGGAGAGAGTGGGACAGTGTGATTAGTTCAGGGACTGACACGGGCCGTGAGGAGAGAGTTGGACAGTGTGATTAGTTCAGGGACTGACACGAGCCATGGGGAGAGAGTTGGAAAATGTGATTAGTTCGGGGACTGACACGGGCCGTGAGGAGAGAGTGGGACAGTATGATTAGTTCAGGGACTGACACGGTCCGTGAGGAGAGAGTGGGACTGTGTGATTAGTTCGGGGACTGATACGGGCCGTGAGGAGAGAGTGGGACAGAGTGATTAGTTCAGGGACTCACACGGGCCGTGAGGAGAGAGTTGGACAATGTGATTAGTTCGGGGACTGACACGGGCCGTGAGGAGAGTGTTGGACAGTGTGATTAGTTCAGGGACTGACACGGGCCGTGAGGAGAGAGTAGGACATTGAGATTAGTTCAGGGACTGACACGGGCCGTGAGGAGAGTGTTGGACAGTGTGATTAGTTCAGGGACTGACACGGGCCGTGAGGAGAGAGTGGGACATTGTGATTAGTTCGGGGACTGACACGGGCCGTGAGGAGAGAGTTGGACAGTGTGATTAGTTCAGGGACTGACACGGGCCGTGAGGAGAGAGTTGGACAGTGTGATTAGTTCAGGGACTGACACGAGCCATGGGGAGAGAGTTGGAAAATGTGATTAGTTCAGGGACTGACACGGGCCCTGAGGAGACAGTGGGACATTGTGATTAGTTCAGTGACTGACACGGGCCGTGAGGAGAGAGTTGGACAGTGTGATTAGTTCGGTGACTGACACGGGCCGTGAGGAGAGAGTTGGACAATGTTATTAGTTCGGTGACTGACACGGGCCGTGAGGAGAGAGTTGGACAGTGTGATTAGTTCAGGGACTGACACGGTCCGTGAGGAGAGAGTGGGACTGTGTGATTAGTTCGGGGACTGATACGGGCCGTGAGGAGAGAGTGGGACAGTGTGATTAGTTCAGGGACTGACACGGGCCGTGAGGAGAGAGTTGGACAGAGTGATTAGTTCAGGGACTGACACGGGCCGTGAGGAGAGAGTTGGACAGTGTGATTAGTTCAGGGACTGACACGAGCCGTGGGGAGAGAGTTGGACAATGTGATTAGTTCAGGGACTGACACGGGCCGTGAGGAGAGAGTTGGACAGTGTGATTACTTCAGGGACTGACACGGGCCGTGAGGAGAGAGTTGGACAATGTGATTAGTTCAGGGACTGACACGGGCCGTGAGGAGAGAGTGGGACAATGTGATTAGTTCAGGGACTGACACGGGCCGTGAGCAGAGAGTTGGGCAGTGTGATTAGTTCGGGGACTGACACGGGCCGTGAGGAGAGAGTTGGAAAATGTGATTAGTTCGGGGACTGACACGGGCCGTGGGGAAAGAGTTGGACAATGTGATTAGTTCAGGGACTGACACGGGCCGTGAGGAGAGAGTGGGACAATGTGATTAGTTCAGGGACTGACACGAGCCGTGGGGAGAGAGTGGGACAGTGTGATTAGTTCAGGGACTGACACGGGCCGTGGGGAGAAAGTTGGACAGTGTGATTTGTTCAGGGACAGACACGGGCCGTGAGGAGAGAGTGGGACAGTGTGATTAGTTCAGGGACTGACACGGGCCGTGGGGAGAGAGTGGGACAATGTGATTAGTTCGGTGACTGACACGGGCCGTGAGGAGACAGTGGGACATTGTGATTAGTTCAGGGACTGACACGGGCCGTGAGGAGAGAGTGGGACAGTGTGATTAGTTCGGTGACTGACACGGGCCGTGGGGAGAGACTGGGACAGTGTGGTTAGTTCGGGACTGACACGGGCCGTGAGGAGACAGTTGAACAGTGTGATTAGTTCAGGGACTGACACGGGCCCTGAGGAGACAGTGGGACGGTGTGATTAGTTCAGTGACTGACAGGATCTGTGTGGAGAGTGTTGGACAGTGTGATTAGTTCAGGGACTGACACGGGCCGTGAGCAGAGAGTTGGACAGTGTGATTAGTTCGGGGACTGACACGGGCCGTGAGGATAGAGTTGGGCTGTGTGATTAGTTCGGGGACTGACACGGGCCGTGAGGAGAGAGTGGGACAGTGTGATTAGTTCAGGGACTGACACGGGCCGTGAGGAGAGAGTTGGACAATGTGATTAGTTCAGGGACTGACACGGGCCGTGTGGAGAGAGTTGGACAGTGTGATTAGTTCGGGGACTGACACGGGCCGTGAGGAGAGAGTTGGACAATGTGATTAGTTCGGTGACTGACACGGGCCGTGAGGAGAGAGTTGGGCAATGTGATTAGTTCGGGTACTCACACGGGCCGTGAGGAGAGAGTTGGACAGTGTGATTAGTTCGGGGACTGACACGGGCCGTGAGGAGAGAGTTGGACAGTGTGATTAGTTCAGGGACAGACACGGGCCGTGGGGAGAGAGTTGGGCAGTGTGATTAGTTCGTTGACTGACACGGGCCGTGAGGAGAGATTGGGACAATCTGATTAGTTCGGTGACTGACACGGGCCGTGAGGAGAGAGTGGGACAATGTGATTAGTTCAGGGACTGACACGGGCCGTGAGGAGAGAGTGGGACAGTGTGATTAGTTCAGGGACTGACACTGGCCCTGGGGAGACAGTGGGACAGTGTGATTAGTTCGGGGACTGACACGGGCCATGAGGACAGAGTTAGACAGTGTGATTAGTTCAGGGACTGACACGGGCCGTGGGGAGAGAGTTGGGCAGTGTGATTAGTTCAGGGACTGACACGGGCCGTGGGGAGAGAGTGGGACAGTGTGATTAGTTCGGGGACTGACACGGGCCGTGGGGAGAGAGTTGGACAGTGTGATTAGTTCAGGGACTGACACGGGCCGTGAGGAGAGAGTTGGACAGTGTGATTAGTTCCGGGACTGACACGGGCCGTGAGGAGAGAGTTGGACAGTGTGATTAGTTCAGGGACTGACACGGGCCGTGGGGAGAGAGTGGGACAATGTGATTACTTCAGGGAATGACACGGGCCGTGAGGAGAGAGTGGGACAATGTGATTAGTTCAGGGAATGACACGGGCCGTGGGGAGAGAGTGGGACAGTGTGATTAGTTCGGGGACTGACACGGGCCGTGGGGAGAGAGTGGGACAATGTGATTAGTTCAGGGAATGACACGGGCCGTGAGGAGAGAGTTGGACAGTGTGATTAGTTCAGGGTCTGACACGGGCCGTGAGGAGAGAGTTGGACACTGTGATTAGTTCAGGGACTGACACGGGCCGTGAGGAGAGAGTTGGACACTGTGATTAGTTCGGTGACTGACACGGGCCGTGCGGAGAGAGTTGGACAGTGGGATTAGTTCGGGGACTGACACGGGCCGTGAGGAGAGAGTTGGACAGTGTGATTAGTTCGGTGACTGACACGGGCCATGAGGAGAGAGTGTGACAGTGTGATTAGTTCAGGGACTGACACGGGCCGTGAGGAGAGAGTTGGACAGTGTGATTAGTTCGGGGACTGACACGGGCCGTGGGGAGAGAGTTGGACAATGTGATTAGTTCAGGGACTGACACGGGCCGTGGGGAGAGAGTTGGACAGTGCGATTAGTTCGGGGACTGACACGGGCCGTGAGGAGAGAGTTGGACAGTGTGATTAGTTCGGTGACTGACACGGGCCGTGAGGAGAGAGTGGGACAGTGTGATTAGTTCGGTGACTGACACGGGCCATGAGGAGAGAGTGTGACAGTGTGATTAGTTCAGGGACTGACACGGGCCGTGAGGAGAGAGTTGGACAGTGTGATTAGTTCGGGACTGACACGGGCCGTGAGGAGGGAGTTGGACAATGTGATTAGTTCGGGGACTGACACGGGCCGTGAGGAGAGAGTGGGACAGTGTGATTAGTTCAGGGACTGACACGGGCCCTGAGGAGAGAGTGGGACACTGTGATTAGTTCAGGGTCTGACACGGGCCGTGAGGAGGGAGTTGGACAGTGTGATTAGTTCAGGGACTGACACGGGCCGTGTGGAGAGAGTTGGACAGTGTGATTAGTTCAGGGACTGACACGGGCCGTGTGGAGAGAGTGGGTCAATGTGATTAGTTCGGGGACTGACACGGGCCGTGACGAGAGAGTGTGACAGTGTGATTAGTTCGGGGACTGACACGGGCCGTGAGGAGAGAGTGGGACAGTGTGATTAGTTCAGGGACTGACACGGGCCGTAAGGAGAGAGTTAGACAGTTTGATTAGTTCGGGGACTGACACGGGCCGTGACGAGAGAGTGGGACAATGTGATTAGTTCAGGGACTGACACGGGCCGTAAGGAGAGAGTTGGACAATGTGATTAGTTCGGTGACTGACACGGGCCGTGGGGAGAGAGTTGGACAGTGTGATTAGTTCAGGGACTGACACGGGCCGTGGGGAGAAAGTTGGGCTGTGTGATTAGTTCGGGGACTGACACGGTCCGTGAGGAGAGAGTGGGACAATGTGATTAGTTCGGTGACTGACACGGGCCGTGAGGAGAGAGTGGGACAATGTGATTAGTTCATGGACTGACACGGGCCGTGAGGAGAGAGTTGGACAGTGTGATTAGTTCCGGGACTGACACGGGCCGTGTGGAGAGAGTGGGACAGTGTGATTAGTTCAGGGACTGACACGGGCCGTGAGGAGAGAGTTGGACAGTGTGATTAGTTCAGGGGCTGATACGGGCCCTGAAGAGACAGTGGGACAATGTGATTAGTTCAGGGACTGACACGGGCCGTGGGGAGAGAGTTGTACAATGTGATTAGTTCAGGGACTGACACGGGCCGTGAGGAGAGAGTGGGACAATGTGATTAGTTCAGGGACTGACCCGGGCCGTGAGGAGAGAGTTGGACAATGTGATTAGTTCAGGGACTGACACGGGCCGTGAGGAGAGAGTGGGACAGTGTGATTAGTTCGGGGACTGACACGGGCCGTGGGGAGAGAGTTGGACAATGGGATTAGTTCGGGGACTGACACGGTCCGTGAGGAGAGAGTGGGACAATGTGATTAGTTCAGGGACTGACTCAGGCCGTGAGGAGAGAGTTGGACATTGTGATTAGTACAGGGACTGACACGGGCCGTGTGGAGAGAGTGGGACAGTGTGATTAGGTCAGGGACTGACACGGGCCGTAAGGAGAGAGTTGGGCAATGTGATTAGTTCGGGTACTCACACGGGCCGTGAGGAGAGAGTTGGACAGTGTGATTAGTTCGGGGACTGACACGGGCCGTGAGGAGAGAGTTGGACAGTGTGATTAGTTCGGGGACTGACACGGGCCGTGAGGAGAGAGTGGGACATTGTGATTAGTTCGTTGACTGAGACGGGCCGTGAGGAGAGAGTGGGACAATCTGATTAGTTCGGTGACTGACACGGGCCGTGAGGAGAGAGTGGGACAATGTGATTAGTTCAGGGACTGACACGGGCCGTGAGGAGAGAGTGGGGACAATGTGATTAGTTCAGGGACTGACACGGGCCGTGAGGAGAGAGTGGGACAGTGTGATTAGTTCAGGGACTGACACGGGCCGTGAGGAGAGAGTGGGACACTGTGATTAGTTCAGGGACTGACACGGGCCGTGAGGAGAGAGTGGGACAGTGTGATTAGTTCAGGGACTGACACTGGCCCTGGGGAGACAGTGGGACAGTGTGATTAGTTCGGGGACTGACACGGGCCATGAGGACAGAGTTAGACAGTGTGATTAGTTGAGGGACTGACACGGGCCGTGAGGAGAGAGTTGAACAGTCTGATTAGTTCAGAGACTGACACGGGCCCTGAGGAGAGAGTTGGACAGTGTGATTAGTTCGGTGACTGACACGGGCCGTGAGGAGGGAGTTGGACAGTGTGATTAGTTCGGTGACTGACACGGGCCGTGGGGAGAGTGTTGGACAGTGTGATTAGTTCAGGGACTGACACGGGCCGTGAGGAGAGAGTTGGACAGTGTGATTAGTTCAGGGACTGACACAGGCCGTGACGAGAGAGTTGGACAGAGTGATTAGTTCAGGGACTGACACGGGCCGTGAGGAGAGAGTAGACAATGTGATTAGTTCAGGGACAGACAGGGGCCGTGAGGAGAGAGTTGGACAGTGTGATTAGTTCGGGGACTGACACGGGCCATGGGCAGAGAGTTGGACAGTGTGATTAGTTCAGGGGCTGATACGGGCCCTGAAGAGACAGTGGGACAGTGTGATTAGTTCAGGGACTGACACGGGCCGTGAGGAGAGAGTTGCACAGTGTGATTAGTTCGGGGACTGACACGGGCCGTGAGGAGACAGCGGGACAATGTGATTAGTTCGGGGACTGACACGGGCCGTGGGGAGAGAGTTGGACAGTGTGATTAGTTCGGGGCTGACACGGGCCGTGGGGAGAGAGTGGGACAATGTGATTAGTTCGGGGACTGACACGGGCCGTGGGGAGAGAGTTGGGCAGTGTGATTAGTTCAGGGACTGACATGGGCCGTGAGGAGAGAGTTGGACAGTGTGATTAGTTCGGGACTGACACGGGCCGTGAGGAGAGAGTTGAACAGTCTGATTAGTTCAGAGACTGACACGGGCCCTGAGGAGACAGTGGGACAGTGTGATTAGTTCAGTGACTGACACGGGCCGTGAGGAGAGCTTTGAACAGTCTGATTAGTTCAGAGACTGACACGGGCCCTGAGGAGAGAGTTGGACAGTGTGATTAGTTCGGTGACTGACACGGGCCGTGAGGAGGGAGTTGGACAGTGTGATTAATTCGCGACTGACAGGATCTGTGGGCAGAGAGTTGGACAGTGTGATTAGTTCGGGGACGGACACGGGGCATGGGCAGAGAGTTGGACAGTGTGATTAGTTCGTGGACTGACACGGGCCGTGAGGAGAGAGTGGGACAATGTGATTAGTTCGGGGACTGACACGGGCCGTGGGGAGAGAGTTGGACAGTGTGATTAGTTCGGGGACTGACACGGGCCCTGAGGAGTGAGTTGGACAGTGTGATTAGTTCAGGGACTGACACGGGCCGTGGGGAGAGAGTTGGACAGTGTGATTAGTTCGGGGACTGACACGGGCCCTGAGGAGTGAGTGTGACATTGTGATTAGTTCAGCAACTGACACGGGCCGTGAGGAGAGAGTTGGACAGTGTGATTAGTTCAGGGACTGACACGGGCCGTGAGGAGAGAGTTGGACAGTGTGATTAGTTCGGGGACTGACACGGGCCGTGGGGAGAGAGTGGGACAATGAGATTAGTTCAGGGACTGACACGGGCCGTGAGGAGAGAGTAGACAATGTGATTAGTTCGGGGACTGACACGGGCCATGGGCAGAGAGTTGGACAGTGTGATTAGTTCAGGGGCTGATACGGGCCCTGAAGAGACAGTGGGACAGTGTGATTAGTTCAGGGACTGACACGGGCCGTGAGGAGAGAGTTGGACAGTGTGATTAGTTCGGGGACTGACACGGGCCGTGAGGAGACAGCGGGACAATGTGATTAGTTCGGGGACTGACACGGGCCGTGGGGAGAGAGTTGGACAGTGTGATTAGTTCGGGGACTGACACGGGCCCTGAGGAGTGAGTTGGACAGTGTGATTAGTTCAGGGACTGACACGGGTCGTGGGGAGAGAGTTGGACAGTGTGATTAGTTCGGGGACTGACACGGGCCGTGGGGAGAGAGTGGGACAATGTGATTAGTTCGGGGACTGACACGGGCCGTGGGGAGAGAGTTGGGACAATGAGATTAGTTCGGTGACTGACACGGGCCGTGAGGAGAGAGTTGGACAGTGTGATTAGTTCAGGGACTGAAACGGGCCGTGAGGAGAGAGTTGGACAATGTGATTAGTTCGGTGACTGACACGGGCCGTGAGGAGAGAGTTGGACAGTGTGATTAGTTCAGGGACTGAAACGGGCCGTGAGGAGAGAGTTGGACAGTGTGATTAGTTCGGGACTGACACGGGCCGTGAGGAGAGAGTTGAAGAGTCTGATTAGCTCAGGGACTGACACGGGCTGTGAGGAGGGAGTTGGACAGTGTGATTAATTTGGGACTGACAGGATCTGTGGGTAGAGAGTTGGACAGTGTGATTAGTTCGGGGACGGACACGGGCCGTGAGGAGAGAGTTCGACAGTGTGATTAGTTCAGGGACTGACAGGGGCCGTGATGAGAGAGTTGGACAGTGTGATTAGTTCAGGGACTGACACGGGCCGTGAGGAGAGAGTGGGACAGTGTGATTAGTTCGGTGACTGACACGGGCCGTGAGGAGAGAGTTGAACAGTGTGATTAGTTCGGGGACTTACACGGGCCGTGGGGAGAGAGTTGGACAGTGTGATTAGTTCGGGGACTTACACGGGCCTTGGGGAGAGAGTTGGACAGTGTGATTAGTTCGGGGACTTACACGGGCCGTGGGGAGAGAGTTGGACAGTGTGATTAGTTCGGTGACTCACACGGGCCATGGGGAGAGCGTTGGACAGTGTGATTAGTTCAGGGACTGACACGGGCCGTGAGGAGAGAGTTGGACAGTGTGATTAGTTCGGTGACTGACACGGGCCGTGAGGAGAGAGTTGGACAGTGTGATTAGTTCGGGGACTGACACGGGCCATGAGGAGAGAGTTGGACAGTGTGATTAGTTCGGGGACTGACACGGGCCGTGAGGAGAGAGTGGGACAATGTGATTAGTTCGGGGACTGACACGGGCCGTGGGGAGAGAGTGGGACAATGAGATTAGTTCAGGGACTGACACGGGCCGTGAGGAGAGAGTAGACAATGTGATTAGTTCGGGGACTGACACGGGCCATGGGCAGAGAGTTGGACAGTGTGATTAGTTCAGGGGCTGATACGGGCCCTGAAGAGACAGTGGGACAGTGTGATTAGTTCAGGGACTGACACGGGCCGTGAGGAGAGAGTTGGACAGTGTGATTAGTTCGGGGACTGACACGGGCCGTGAGGAGACAGCGGGACAATGTGATTAGTTCGGGGACTGACACGGGCCGTGGGGAGAGAGTTGGACAGTGTGATTAGTTCGGGGACTGACACGGGCCCTGAGGAGTGAGTTGGACAGTGTGATTAGTTCAGGGACTGACACGGGTCGTGGGGAGAGAGTTGGACAGTGTGATTAGTTCGGGGACTGACACGGGCCGTGGGGAGAGAGTGGGACAATGTGATTAGTTCGGGGACTGACACGGGCCGTGGGGAGAGAGTTGGGACAATGAGATTAGTTCGGTGACTGACACGGGCCGTGAGGAGAGAGTAGACAATGTGATTAGTTCAGGGACAGACAGGGGCCGTGAGGAGAGAGTTGGACAGTGTGATTAGTTCGGGGACTGACACGGGCCATGGGCAGAGAGTTGGACAGTGTGATTACTTCAGGGGCTGATACGGGCCCTGAAGAGACAGTGGGACAGTGTGATTAGTTCATGGACTGACACGCGCCGTGAGGAGAGAGTTGGACAGTGTGATTAGTTCGGGGACTGACACGGGCCGTGAGGAGAGAGTTGGACAATGTGATTAGTTCGGGGACTGACACGGGCCGTGGGGAGAGAGTTGGACAGTGTGATTAGTTCGGGGACTGACACGGGCCCTGAGGAGTGAGTTGGACAGTGTGATTAGTTCAGGGACTGACACGGGTCGTGGGGAGAGAGTTGGACAGTGTGATTAGTTCGGGGACTGACACGGGCCGTGGGGAGAGAGTGGGACAATGTGATTAGTTCGGGGACTGACACGGGCCGTGGGGAGAGAGTTGGGCAGTGTGATTAGTTCAGGGACTGACACGGGCCGTGAGGAGAGAGTGGGACAATGTGATTAGTTCGGGGACTGACACGGGCCGTGGGGAGAGAGTTGGACAGTGTGATTAGTTCGGGGACTGACACGGGCCCTGAGGAGTGAGTTGGACAGTGTGATTAGTTCAGGGACTGACAGGATCTGTGGGTAGAGAGTTGGACAGTGTGATTAGATCGGGGACTGACACGGGCCGTGAGGAGAGAGTTCGACAGTGTGATTAGATCAGGGACTGACAGGGGCAGTGATGAGAGAGTTGGACAGTGTGATTAGTTCAGGGACTGACACGGGCCGTGAGGAGAGAGTGGGACAGTGTGATTAGTTCGGTGACTGACACGGGCCGTGAGGAGAGAGTGGGACAGTGTGATTAGTTCGGGGACTGACACGGGCCGTGAGGAGAGAGTTGGACAGTGTGATTACTTCAGTGACTGACACGGGCCGTGAGGAGAGAGTGGGACAATGTGATTAGTTCGGGGACAGACACGGGCCATGAGGAGGGAGTTGAACAGTGTGATTAATTCGGGACTGACAGGATCTGTGGGTAGAGAGTTGGACAGTGTGATTAGTTCGGGGACTGACACGAGCCGTGAGGAGGGAGTTGAACAGTGTGATTAATTCGGTACTGACAGGATCTGTGGGTAGAGAGTTGGACAGTGTGATTAGTTCGGGGACTGACACGGGCCGTGAGGAGAGAGTTGGACAGTGTGATTAGTTCGGGGACTCACACGGGCCATGGGGAGAGCGTTGGACAGTGTGATTAGTTCGGGGACCGACACGGGCCGTGAGGAGAGAGTTGGGCAGTGTGATTAGTTCGGGGACTGACACGGGCCGTGAGGAGAGAGTTGGACAGTGTGATTAGTTCGGGGACTGACACGGGCCGTGAGGAGAGAGTGGGACAATGTGATTAGTTCGGGGACTGACACGGGCCGTGGGGAGAGAGTGGGACAATGAGATTAGTTCAGGGACTGACACGGGCCGTGAGGAGAGAGTTGGACAATGTGATTAGTTCAGGGACTGACAGGATCTGTGTGGAGAGAGTGGGACTGTGTGATTAGTTCAGGGTCTGACACGGGCCGTGGGGAGTGAGTGGGACAATGCGATTAGTTCGGTGACTGACACGGGACGTGAGGAGAGAGTTGGACAATGTGATTAGTTCGGGGACTGACACGGGCCATGAGGACAGAGTTAGACAGTGTGATTAGTTCGGGGACTGACGCGGGCCATGAGGGGAGAGTTGGGCAGTGTGATTAGTTCGGGGACTGACAAGGGCCATGAGGAGAGAGTTGGGCAGTGTGATTAGTTCGGGGACTGACACGCGCCGTGAGGAGAGAGTTGGACAGTGTGATTAGTTCGGTGACTGACACGGGCCGTGAGGAGAGAGTTGGACAATGTGATTAGTTCGGGGACTGACACGGGCCATGAGGACAGAGTTAGACAGTGTGATTAGTTCGGGGACTGACGCGGGCCATGAGGGGAGAGTTGGGCAGTGTGATTAGTTCGGGGACTGACAAGGGCCATGAGGAGAGAGTTGGGCAGTGTGATTAGTTCGGGGACTGACACGCGCCGTGAGGAGAGAGTTGGACAATGTGATTAGTTCGGGGACCGACACGGGCCGTGAGGAGAGAGTTGGACAGTGTGATTAGTTCAGGGACTGACACGGGCCGTGAGGAGAGAGTTGGACAGTGTGATTAGTTCAGGGACTGACACGGGCCGTGAGGAGAGAGTGGGACAGTGTGATTAGTTCGGGGACTGACACGGGCCGTGAGGAGAGAGTTGGACTGTGTGATTAGTTCAGGGACTGACAGGATCTGTAGGGAGAGAGTTGGACAATGTGATTAGTTCAGTGACTGACACGGGCCTTGGGGAGAGAGTTGGACAGTGTGATTAGTTCAGTGACTGACACGGGCCTTGGGGAGAGAGTTGGACAATGTGATTCATTCACGGACTGACAGGATCTGTGTGGAGAGAGTGGGACAGTATCATTAGTTCAGGGACTGACACGGGCCGTGAGGAGACAGTGGGACAGTGTGATTAGTTCAGGGACTGACACGGGCCGTGAGGAGAGAGTTGGACAATGTGATTAGTTCAGGGACT
Source organism: Hypanus sabinus (assembly GCF_030144855.1). Taxonomy (NCBI): domain Eukaryota; kingdom Metazoa; phylum Chordata; class Chondrichthyes; order Myliobatiformes; family Dasyatidae; genus Hypanus; species Hypanus sabinus. The sequence goes on along the minus strand of NW_026781563.1, from coordinate 209,551 downwards.
GACACGGGCCGTGGGGAGAGAGTTGGACAATGTGATTAGTTCGTTGACTGACACGGGCCGTGAGGAGAGAGTTGGACAATGTGATTAGTTCAGGGACTGACACGGGCCGTGAGGAGACAGTGGGACAGTGTGATTAGTTCGGGGACTGACACGGGCCGTGAGGAGAGAGTGGGACAATGTGATTAGTTCGGGGACTGACACGGGCCGTGAGGAGAGAGTTGGACAGTGTGATTAGTTCGGGGACTGACACGGGCCGTGAGGAGAGATTGGGACAATCTGATTAGTTCGGGGACTGACACGGGCCGTGAGGAGAGAGTTGGACTGTGTGATTAGTTCGGGGACTGACACGGGCCGTGAGGAGAGAGTTGGACAGTGTGATTAGTTCCGGGACTGACACGGGCCGTGAGGAGAGAGTTGGACAGTGTGATTAGTTCAGGGACTGACACGGGCCGTGAGGAGAGAGTTGGACAGAGTGATTAGTTCAGTGACTGACACGGGCCGTGAGGAGAGAGTTGGACAGAGTGATTAGTTCAGTGACTGACACGGGCCGTGAGGAGAGAGTGGGAAAGTGTGATTAGTTCAGGGACTGACACGGGCCGTGAGGAGAGAGTTGGACAGTGTGACTAGTTCAGGGACTGACAGGATCTGTGGGGAGAGAGTTGGACAATGTGATTAGTTCAGGGACTGACACGGGCCGTGAGGAGAGAGTTGGACAATGTCATTAGTTCAGGGACTGACACGGGCCGTGTGGAGAGAGTTGGACACTGTGATTAGTTCAGGGACTGACACGGGCCGTGGGGAGAGAGTTGGACAATGTGATTAGTTCGGTGACTGACACCGGCCGTGGGGAGAGAGTTGGACAGTGTGATTAGTTCAGGGACTGACACGGGCCGTGGGGAGAGAGTTGGACAGTGTGATTAGTTCAGGGACTGACACGGGCCGTGAGGAGAGAGTGGGACAGTGTGATTAGTTCAGGGACTGACACGGCCCGTGAGGAGAGAGTTGGGCAGTGTGATTAGTTCAGGGACTGACACGGGCCGTGGGGAGAGAGTTGGACAGTGTGATTAGTTCGGTGACTGACACGGGCCGTGAGGAGAGAGTGGGACAATGTGATTAGTTCGGTGACTGACACGGGCCGTGAGGAGAGAGTGGGACAGTGTGATTAGTTCAGTGACTGACACGGGCCGTGAGGAGAGAGTTGGACAGTGTGATTAGTTCAGGGACTGACACGGGCCGTGAGGAGAGAGTTGGACAATGTGATTAGTTCGGGGACTGACACGGGCCGTGAGGAGAGAGTTGGACAGTGTGATTAGTTCAGGGACTGACACGGGCCGTGAGGAGAGAGTTGGACAATGTGATTAGTTCGGGGACTGACACGGGCCGTGAGGAGAGAGTTGGACAGTGTGATTAGTTCAGGGACTGACACGGGCCGTGAGGAGAGAGTAGACAATGTGATTAGTTCAGGGACAGACAGGGGCCGTGAGGAGAGAGTTGGACAGTGTGATTAGTTCGGGGACTGACACGGGCCATGGGCAGAGAGTTGGACAGTGTGATTAGTTCAGGGGCTGATACGGGCCCTGAAGAGACAGTGGGACAGTGTGATTAGTTCAGGGACTGACACGGGCCGTGAGGAGAGAGTTGAACAGTGTGATTAGTTCGGGGACTGACACGGGCCGTGAGGAGGCAGCGGGACAATGTGATTAGTTCGGGGACTGACACGGGCCGTGGGGAGAGAGTTGGACAGTGTGATTAGTTCGGGGCTGACACGGGCCGTGGGGAGAGAGTGGGACAATGTGATTAGTTCGGGGACTGACACGGGCCGTGGGGAGAGAGTTGGGCAGTGTGATTAGTTCAGGGACTGAAATGGGCCGTGAGGAGAGAGTTGGACAGTGTGATTAGTTCGGGACTGACACGGGCCGTGAGGAGAGAGTTGAACAGTCTGATTAGTTCAGAGACTGACACGGGCCCTGAGGAGACAGTGGGACAGTGTGATTAGTTCAGTGACTGACACGGGCTGTGAGGAGGGAGTTGGACAGTGTGATTAATTCGCGACTGACAGGATCTGTGGGCAGAGAGTTGGACAGTGTGATTAGTTCGGGGACGGACACGGGGCATGGGCAGAGAGTTGGACAGTGTGATTAGTTCGTGGACTGACACGGGCCGTGAGGAGAGAGTGGGACAATGTGATTAGTTCGGGGACAGACACGGGCCGTGGGGAGAGAGTTGGACAGTGTGATTAGTTCGGGGACTGACACGGGTCGTGGGGAGAGAGTGGGACAATGTGATTAGTTCGGGGACAGACACGGGCCGTGGGGAGAGAGTTGGACAGTGTGATTAGTTCAGGGACTGACACGGGCCCTGAGGAGTGAGTTGGACAGTGTGATTAGTTCAGTGACTGACACGGGTCGTGGGGAGAGAGTTGGACAGTGTGATTAGTTCGGGGACTGACACGGGCCGTGGGGAGAGAGTTGGACAATGTGATTAGTTCGGGGACTGACACGGGCCGTGGGGAGAGAGTTGGGCAGTGTGCTTAGTTCAGGGACTGACACGGGCCGTGAGGAGAGAGTTGGACAGTGTGATTAGTTCGGGACTGACACGGGCCGTGAGGAGAGAGTTGAAGAGTCTGATTAGCTCAGGGACTGACACGGGCTGTGAGGAGGGAGTTGGACAGTGTGATTAATTTGGGACTGACAGGATCTGTGGGTAGAGAGTTGGACAGTGTGATTAGTTCGGGGACTGACACGGGCCATGAGGAGAGAGTTGGACAGTGTGATTAGTTCGGGGACTGACACGGGCCGTGAGGAGAGAGTGGGACAATGTGATTAGTTCGGGGACTGACACGGGCCGTGGGGAGAGAGTGGGACAATGAGATTAGTTCAGGGACTGACATGGGCCGTGAGGAGAGAGTTGGACAGTGTGATTAGTTCAGGGACTGACAGGATCTGTGTGGAGAGAGTGGGACTGTGTGATTAGTTCAGGGTCTGACACGGGCCGTGGGGAGAGAGTTGGACAGTGTGATTAGTTCGGGGACTGACACGGGCCGTGAGGAGAGAGTTGGACAGTGTGATTAGTTCAGGGACTGACACGGGCCGTGAGGAGAGAGTTGGACAGTGTGATTAGTTCAGGGACTGACAGGATCTGTGTGGAGAGAGTGGGACTGTGTGATTAGTTCAGGGTCTGACACGGGCCGTGGGGAGTGAGTGGGACAATGAGATTAGTTCGGTGACTGACACGGGCCGTGAGGAGAGAGTAGACAATGTGATTAGTTCAGGGACAGACAGGGGCCGTGAGGAGAGAGTTGGACAGTGTGATTAGTTCGGGGACTGACACGGGCCATGGGCAGAGAGTTGGACAGTGTGATTAGTTCAGGGGCTGATACGGGCCCTGAAGAGACAGTGGGACAGTGTGATTAGTTCAGGGACTGACACGGGCCGTGAGGAGAGAGTTGGACAGTGTGATTAGTTCGGGGACTGACACGGGCCGTGAGGAGACAGCGGGACAATGTGATTAGTTCGGGGACTGACACGGGCCGTGGGGAGAGAGTTGGACAGTGTGATTAGTTCGGGGACTGACACGGGCCCTGAGGAGTGAGTTGGACAGTGTGATTAGTTCAGGGACTGACACGGGTCGTGGGGAGAGAGTTGGACAGTGTGATTAGTTCGGGGACTGACACGGGCCGTGGGGAGAGAGTGGGACAATGTGATTAGTTCGGGGACTGACACGGGCCGTGGGGAGAGAGTTGGGACAATGAGATTAGTTCGGTGATTGACACGGGCCGTGAGGAGAGAGTAGACAATGTGATTAGTTCAGGGACAGACAGGGGCCGTGAGGAGAGAGTTGGACAGTGTGATTAGTTCGGGGACTGACACGGGCCATGGGCAGAGAGTTGGACAGTGTGATTAGTTCAGGGGCTGATACGGGCCCTGAAGAGACAGTGGGACAGTGTGATTAGTTCAGGGACTGACACGGGCCGTGAGGAGAGAGTTGGACAGTGTGATTAGTTCGGGGACTGACACGGGCCGTGAGGAGACAGCGGGACAATGTGATTAGTTCGGGGACTGACACGGGCCGTGGGGAGAGAGTTGGACAGTGTGATTAGTTCGGGGACTGACACGGGCCCTGAGGAGTGAGTTGGAATGTGTGATTAGTTCAGGGACTGACACGGGTCGTGGGGAGAGAGTTGGACAGTGTGATTAGTTCGGGGACTGACACGGGCCGTGGGGAGAGTGTGGGACAATGTGATTAGTTCGGGGACTGACACGGGCCGTGGGGAGAGAGTTGGGCAGTGTGATTAGTTCAGGGACTGACACGGGCCGTGAGGAGAGAGTGGGACAATGTGATTAGTTCGGCGACTGACACGGGCCGTGGGGACAGAGTTGGACAGTGTGATTAGTTCGGGGACTGACACGGGCCCTGAGGAGTGAGTTGGACAGTGTGATTAGTTCAGGGACTGACACGGGTCGTGGGGAGAGAGTTGGACAATGTGATTAGTTCGGTGACTGACACGGGCCGTGAGGAGAGAGTGGGACTGTGTGATTAGTTCGGTGACTGACACGGGCCCTGAGGAGTGAGTTGGACAGTGTGATTAGTTCGGGGACTGACACGGGCCGTGGGGAGAGAGTGGGACAATGTGATTAGTTCGGTGACTGACACGGGACGAGAGGAGAGAGTTGGACAATGTGATTAGTTCGGTGACTGACACGGGCCGTGAGGAGAGAGTTGGACAGTGTGATTAGTTCAGGGACTGACACGGGCCGTGAGGAGAGAGTTGGACAGTGTGATTAGTTCGGGACTGACACGGGCCGTGAGGAGAGAGTTGAAGAGTCTGATTAGCTCAGGGACTGACACGGGCTGTGAGGAGGGAGTTGGACAGTGTGATTAATTTGGGACTGACAGGATCTGTGGGTAGAGAGTTGGACAGTGTGATTAGATCGGGGACTGACACGGGCCGTGAGGAGAGAGTTCGACAGTGTGATTAGATCAGGGACTGACAGGGTCAGTGATGAGAGAGTTGGACAGTGTGATTAGTTCAGGGACTGACACGGGCCGTGAGGAGAGAGTGGGACAGTGTGATTAGTTCGGTGACTGACACGGGCCGTGAGGAGAGAGTGGGACAGTGTGATTAGTTCGGGGACTGACACGGGCCGTGAGGAGAGAGTTGGACAGTGTGATTACTTCAGTGACTGACACGGGCCGTGAGGAGAGAGTGGGACAATGTGATTAGTTCGGGGACAGACACGGGCCATGAGGAGGGAGTTGAACAGTGTGATTAATTCGGGACTGACAGGATCTGTGGGTAGAGAGTTGGACAGTGTGATTAGTTCGGGGACTGACACGGGCCATGAGGACAGAGTTAGACAGTGTGATTAGTTCGGGGACTGACACGGGCCGTGAGGAGAGAGTTGGACAGTGTGATTAGTTCGGGGACTCACACGGGCCATGGGGAGAGCGTTGGACAGTGTGATTAGTTCGGGGACCGACACGGGCCGTGAGGAGAGAGTTGGGCAGTGTGATTAGTTCGGGGACTGACTCGGGCCGTGAGGAGAGAGTTGGACAGTGTGATTAGTTCGGGGACTGACACGGGCCGTGAGGAGAGAGTGGGACAATGTGATTAGTTCGGGGACTCACACGGGCCATGGGGAGAGCGTTGGACAGTGTGATTAGTTCGGGGACCGACACGGGCCGTGAGGAGAGAGTTGGGCAGTGTGATTAGTTCGGGGACTGACTCGGGCCGTGAGGAGAGAGTTGGACAGTGTGATTAGTTCAGGGACTGACACGGGCCGTGAGGAGAGAGTTGGACAATGTGATTAGTTCAGGGACTCACACGGGCCGTGAGGAGAGAGTTGGACAGTGTGATTAGTTCGGGGACTGACACGGGCCGTGGGGAAAGAGTTGGACAATGTGATTAGTTCGGGGACTGACACGGGCCGTGAGGAGAGAGTGGGACAATGTGATTAGTTCGGGGACTGACACGGGCCGTGGGGAGAGAGTGGGACAATGAGATTAGTTCAGGGACTGACACGGGCCGTCAGGAGAGAGTAGACAATGTGATTAGTTCAGGGACAGACAGGGGCCGTGAGGAGAGAGTTGGACAGTGTGATTAGTTCGGGGACTGTCACGGGCCATGGGCAGTGAGTTGGACAGTGTGATTAGTTCAGGGGCTGATACGGGCCCTGAAGAGACAGTGGGACAGTGTGATTAGTTCAGGGACTGACACGGGCCGTGAGGAGAGAGTTGGACAGTGTGATTAGTTCGGGGACTGACACGGGCCGTGAGGAGACAGCGGGACAATGTGATTAGTTCGGGGACTGACACGGGCCGTGAGGAGAGAGTTGGACAGTGTGATTAGTTCGGGGACTGACACGGGCCGTGGGGAGAGAGTTGGACAATGTGATTAGTTCGGGGACTGACACGGGCCGTGAGGAGAGAGTTGGACAGTGTGATTAGTTCGGGGACTGACACGGGCCGTGGGGAGAGAATTGGACAGTGTGATTAGTTCGGGGACTGACACGGGCCCTGAGGAGTGAGTTGGACAGTGTGATTAGTTCAGGGACTGACACGGGTCGTGGGGAGAGAGTTGGACAGTGTGATTAGTTCGGGGACTGACACGGGCCGTGGGGAGAGAGTGGGACAATGTGATTAGTTCGGGGACTGACACGGGCCGTGGGGAGAGAGTTGGGACAATGAGATTAGTTCGGTGACTGACACGGGCCGTGAGGAGAGAGTAGACAATGTGATTAGTTCAGGGACAGACAGGGGCCGTGAGGAGAGAGTTGGACAGTGTGATTAGTTCGGGGACTGACACGGGCCATGGGCAGAGAGTTGGACAGTGTGATTAGTTCAGGAGCTGATACGGGCCCTGAAGAGACAGTGGGACAGTGTGATTAGTTCAGGGACTGACACGGGCCGTGAGGAGAGAGTTGGACAGTGTGATTAGTTCGGGGACTGACACGGGCCGTGAGGAGACAGCGGGACAATGTGATTAGTTCGGGGACTGACACGGGCCGTGGGGAGAGAGTGGGACAGTGTGATTAGTTCGGTGACTGACACGGGCCGTGAGGAGAGAGTGGGACAGTGTGATTAGTTCGGGGACTGACACGGGCCGTGAGGAGAGAGTGGGACAATGTGATTAGTTCGGGGACAGACACGGGCCATGAGGAGGGAGTTGAACAGTGTGATTAATTCGGGACTGACAGGATCTGTGGGTAGAGAGTTGGACAGTGTGATTAGTTCGGGGACTGACACGGGCCGTGAGGAGGGAGTTGAACAGTGTGATTAATTCGGGACTGACAGGATCTGTGGGTAGAGAGTTGGACAGTGTGATTAGTTCGGGGACTGACACGGGCCGTGAGGAGAGAGTTGGACAGTGTGATTAGTTCGGGGACTCACACGGGCCATGGGGAGAGCGTTGGACAGTGTGAATAGTTCGGGGACCGACACGGGCCGTGAGGAGAGAGTTGGGCAGTGTGATTAGTTCGGGGACTGACACGGGCCGTGAGGAGAGAGTTGGACAGTGTGATTAGTTCGGGGACTGACACGGGCCGTGAGGAGAGAGTGGGACAATGAGATTAGTTCAGGGACTGACACGGGCCGTGGGAAGTGAGTGGGACAATGAGATTAGTTCGGTGACTGACACGGGCCGTGAGGAGAGAGTAGACAATGTGATTAGTTCAGGGACAGACAGGGGCCGTGAGGAGAGAGTTGGACAGTGTGATTAGTTCGGGGACTGACACGGGCCATGGGCAGAGAGTTGGACAGTGTGATTAGTTCAGGAGCTGATACGGGCCCTGAAGAGACAGTGGGACAGTGTGATTAGTTCAGGGACTGACACGGGCCGTGAGGAGAGAGTTGGACAGTGTGATTAGTTCGGGGACTGACACGGGCCGTGAGGAGACAGCGGGACAATGTGATTAGTTCGGGGACTGACACGGGCCGTGGGGAGAGAGTTGGACAGTGTGATTAGTTCGGGGACTGACACGGGCCCTGAGGAGTGAGTTGGACAGAGTGATTAGTTCAGGGACTGACACGGGTCGTGGGGAGAGAGTTGGACAGTGTGATTAGTTCGGGGACTGACACGGGCCGTGGGGAGAGTGTTGGACAGTGTGATTAGATCGGGGACTGACACGGGCCGTGAGGAGAGAGTTCGACAGTGTGATTAGATCAGGGACTGACAGGGGCAGTGATGAGAGAGTTGGACAGTGTGATTAGTTCAGGGACTGACACGGGCCGTGAGGAGAGAGTGGGACAGTGTGATTAGTTCGGTGACTGACACGGGCCGTGAGGAGAGAGTGGGACAGTGTGATTAGTTCGGGGACTGACACGGGCCGTGAGGAGAGAGTTGGACAGTGTGATTACTTCAGTGACTGACACGGGCCGTGAGGAGAGAGTGGGACAATGTGATTAGTTCGGGGACAGACACGGGCCATGAGGAGGGAGTTGAACAGTGTGATTAATTCGGGACTGACAGGATCTGTGGGTAGAGAGTTGGACAGTGTGATTAGTTCGGGGACTGACACGGGCCGTGAGGAGGGAGTTGAACAGTGTGATTAATTCGGGACTGACAGGATCTGTGGGTAGAGAGTTGGACAGTGTGATTAGTTCGGGGACTGACACGGGCCGTGAGGAGAGAGTTGGACAGTGTGATTAGTTCCGGGACTCACACGGGCCATGGGGAGAGCGTTGGACAGTGTGATTAGTTCGGGGACCGACACGGGCCGTGAGGAGAGAGTTGGGCAGTGTGATTAGTTCGGGGACTGACACGGGCCGTGAGGAGAGAGTTGGACAATGTGATTAGTTCGGGGACTGACACGGGCCGTGAGGAGAGAGTGGGACAATGAGATTAGTTCAGGGACTGACACGGGCCGTGAGGAGAGAGTTGGACAATGTGATTAGTTCAGGGACTGACAGGATCTGTGTGGAGAGAGTGGGACTGTGTGATTAGTTCAGGGTCTGACACGGGCCGTGGGGAGTGAGTGGGAAAATGCGATTAGTTCGGTGACTGACACGGGCCGTGAGGAGAGAGTTGGACAATGTGATTAGTTCGGGGACTGACACGGGCCATGAGGACAGAGTTAGACAGTGTGATTAGTTCGGGGACTGACGCGGGCCATGAGGGGAGAGTTGGGCAGTGTGATTAGTTCGGGGACTGACAAGGGCCATGAGGAGAGAGGTGGGCAGTGTGATTAGTTCGGGGACTGACACGCGCTGTGAGGAGAGAGTGGGACAATGTGATTAGTTCGGTGACTGACACGGGCCGTGAGGAGAGAGTTGGACAATGTGATTAGTTCGGGGACTGACACGGGCCATGAGGACAGAGTTAGACAGTGTGATTAGTTCGGGGACTGACGCGGGCCATGAGGGGAGAGTTGGGCAGTGTCATTAGTTCGGGGACTGACAAGGGCCATGAGGAGAGAGTTGGGCAGTGTGATTAGTTCAGGGACTGACACGTGCCGTGGGGAGAGAGTTGGGCAGTGTGATTAGTTCGGGGACTGACACGCGCCGTGAGGAGAGAGTTGGACAATGTGATTAGTTCGGGGACCGACACGGGCCGTGAGGAGAGAGTTGGACAATGTGATTAGTTCAGGGACTGACACGGGCCGTGAGGAGAGAGTTGGACAGTGTGATTAGTTCAGGGACTGACACGGGCTGTGTGGAGTGAGTGGGACAATGTGATTAGTTCAGGGACTGACACGGGCCGTGAGGAGAGAGTGGGACAATGTGATTAGTTCAGGGACTGACACGGGCCGTGAGGAGAGAGTGGGACATTGTGATTAGTTCAGGGACTGACACGGGCCGTGAGGAGAGAGTGGGACAGTGTGATTAGTTCAGGGACTGACACGGGCCGTGAGGAGAGAGTTGGACAATGTGATTAGTTCGGGGACTGACACGGGCCGTGAGGAGAGAGTTGGACAGTGTGACTAGTTCAGGGACTGACAGGATCTGTAGGGAGAGAGTTGGACAATGTGATTAGTTAGGGACTGACACGGGCCGCGGGGAGAGAGTTAGACAGTGTTATTAGTTCGGGGACTGACGCGGGCCATGAGGGGAGAGTTGGACAGTGTGACTAGTTCAGGGACTGACAGGATCTGTGGGGAGAGAGTTGGACAATGTGATTAGTTCAGGGACTGACACGGGCCTTGGGGAGAGAGTGGGACAATGAGATTAGTTCAGTGACTGACACGGGCCTTGGGGAGAGAGTTGGACAATGTGATTCATGCACGGACTGACAGGATCTGTGTGGAGAGAGTGGGACAGTATCATTAGTTCAGGGACTGACACGGGCCGTGAGGAGACAGTGGGACAGTGTGATTAGTTCAGGGACTGACACGGGCCGTGAGGAGAGAGTTGGACAATGTGATTAGTTCAGGGACTGACACGGGCCGTGGGGAGAGAGTTGGACAATGTGATTAGTTCGTTGACTGACACGGGCCGTGAGGAGAGAGTTGGACAATGTGATTAGTTCAGGGACTGACACGGGCCGTGAGGAGAGAGTTGGACAGTGTGATTAGTTCAGGGACTGACACGGGCCGTGAGGAGAGAGTTGGACAATGTGATTAGTTCAGGGACTGACACGGGCCGTGAGGAGACAGTGGGACAGTGTGATTAGTTCGGTGACTGACACGGGCCCTGAGGAGACAGTGGGACAGTGTGATTAGTTCGGTGACTGACACGGGCCGTGGGGAGTGAGTGGGACAATGTGATTAGTTCAGGGACTGACACGGTCCGTGAGGAGAGAGTGGGACAGTGTGATTAGTTCAGGGACTGACACGGGCCGTGAGGAGAGAGTTGGACAGTGTGATTAGTTCAGGGACTGACACGGGCCGCGGGGAGAGAGTTAGACAGTGTTATTAGTTCGGGGACTGACGCTGGCCATGAGGGGAGAGTTGGACAGTGTGACTAGTTCAGGGACTGACAGGATCTGTGGGGAGAGAGTTGGACAATGTGATTAGTTCAGGGACTGACACGGGCCTTGGGGAGAGAGTGGGACAATGAGATTAGTTCAGTGACTGACACGGGCCTTGGGGAGAGAGTTGGACAATGTGATTCATTCACGGACTGACAGGATCTGTGTGGAGAGAGTGGGACAGTATCATTAGTTCAGGGACTGACACGGGCCGTGAGGAGACAGTGGGACAGTGTGATTAGTTCAGGGACTGACACGGGCCGTGAGGAGAGAGTTGGACAATGTGATTAGTTCAGGGACTGACACGGGCCGTGGGCAGAGAGTTGGACAATGTGATTAGTTCGTTGACTGACACGGGCCGTGAGGAGAGAGTTGGACAATGTGATTAGTTCAGGGACTGACACGGGCCGTGAGGAGAGAGTTGGACAGTGTGATTAGTTCAGGGACTGACACGGGCCGTGAGGAGACAGTGGGACAGTGTGATTAGTTCGGTGACTGACACGGGCCCTGAGGAGACAGTGGGACAGTGTGATTAGTTCGGTGACTGACACGGGCCGTGGGGAGTGAGTGGGACAATGTGATTAGTTCAGGGACTGACACGGGCCGTGAGGAGAGAGTGGGACAGTGTGATTAGTTCAGGGACTGAGACGGGCCGTGAGGAGAGAGTTGGACAGTGTGATTAGTTCAGGGGCTGATACGGGCCCTGAAGAGACAGTGGGACAGTGTGATTAGTTCAGGGACTGACACGGGCCGTGAGGAGAGAGTTGGACAGTGTGATTAGTTCGGGGACTGACACGGGCCGTGAGGAGACAGCGGGACAATGTGATTAGTTAGGGGACTGACACGGGCCGTGGGGAGAGAGTTGGACAGTGTGATTAGTTCAGGGACTGACACGGGCCGTGGGGAGAGAGTTGGACAGTGTGATTAGTTCAGGGACTGACACGGGTCGTGGGGAGAGAGTTGGACAGTGTGATTAGTTCGGGGACTGACACGGGCCCTGAGGAGTGAGTTGGACAGTGTGATTAGTTCAGGGACTGACACGGGTCGTGGGGAGAGAGTTGGACAGTGTGATTAGTTCGGGGACTGACACGGGCCGTGGGGAGAGAGTGGGACAATGTGATTAGTTCGGGGACTGACACGGGCCGTGAGGAGAGAGTTGGGACAATGAGATTAGTTCGGTGACTGACACGGGCCGTGAGGAGAGAGTAGACAATATGATTAGTTCAGGGACAGACAGGGGCCGTGAGGAGAGAGTTGGACAGTGTGATTAGTTCGGGGACTGACACGGGCCATGGGCAGAGAGTTGGACAGTGTGATTAGTTCAGGGGCTGATACGGGCCCTGAAGAGACAGTGGGACAGTGTGATTAGTTCAGGGACTGACACGGGCCGTGAGGAGAGAGTTGGACAGTGTGATTAGTTCGGGGACTGACACGGGCCGTGAGGAGACAGCGGGACAATGTGATTAGTTCAGGGACTCACACGGGTCGTGGGGAGAGAGTTGGGCAGTGTGATTAGTTCAGGGACTGACACGGGCCGTGAGGAGAGAGTTGGACAGTGTGATTAGTTCAGGGACTGACACGGGTCGTGGGGAGAGAGTTGGACAGTGTGATTAGTTCGGGGACTGACACGGGCCGTGGGGAGAGAGTGGGACAATGTGATTAGTTCGGGGACTGACACGGGCCGTGGGGAGAGAGTTGGGCAGTGTGATTATTTCAGGGACTGACACGGGCCGTGAGGAGAGAGTGGGACAATGTGATTAGTTCGGGGACTGACACGGGCCGTGGGGAGAGAGTTGGACAGTGTGATTAGTTCGGGGACTGACACGGGCCCTGAGGAGTGAGTTGGACAGTGTGATTAGTTCAGGGACTGACACGGGTCGTGGGGAGAGAGTTGGACAGTGTGATTAGTTCGGGGACTGACACGGGCCGTGGGGAGAGAGTTGGACAGTGTGATTAGTTCAGGGACTGACACGGGTCGTGGGGAGAGAGTTGGACAATGTGATTAGTTCGGGGACTGACACGGGCCGTGAGGAGAGAGTGGGACAGTGTGATTAGTTCAGGGACTGACACGGGCCGTGAGGAGAGAGTTGGACAGTGTGATTAGTTCGGGACTGACACGGGCCGTGAGGAGGGAGTTGGACAGTGTGATTAATTTGGGACTGACAGGATCTGTGGGTAGAGAGTTGGACAGTGTGATTAGTTCGGGACTGACACGGGCCGTGAGGAGGGAGTTGGACAGTGTGATTAATTTGGGACTGACAGGATCTGTGGGTAGAGAGTTGGACAGTGTGATTAGATCGGGGACTGACACGGGCCGTGAGGAGAGAGTTCGACAGTGTGATTAGATCAGGGACTGACAGGGGCAGTGATGAGAGAGTTGGACAGTGTGATTAGTTCAGGGACTGACACGGGCCGTGAGGAGAGAGTGGGACAGTGTGATTAGTTCGGTGACTGACACGGGCCGTGAGGAGAGAGTGGGACAGTGTGATTAGTTCGGGGACTGACACGGGCCGTGAGGAGAGAGTTGGACAGTGTGATTACTTCAGTGACTGACACGGGCCGTGAGGAGAGAGTGGGACAATGTGATTAGTTCGGGGACAGACACGGGCCATGAGGAGGGAGTTGAACAGTGTGATTAATTCGGGACTGACAGGATCTGTGGGTAGAGAGTTGGACAGTGTGATTAGTTCGGGGACTGACACGGGCCGTGAGGAGGGAGTTGAACAGTGTGATTAATTCGGGACTGACAGGATCTGTGGGTAGAGAGTTGGACAGTGTGATTAGTTCGGGGACTGACACGGGCCGTGAGGAGAGAGTTGGACAGTGTGATTAGTTCGGGGACTCACACGGGCCATGGGGAGAGCGTTGGACAGTGTGATTAGTTCGGGGACAGACACGGGCCGTGAGGAGAGAGTTGGGCAGTGTGATTAGTTCGGGGACTGACACGGGCCGTGAGGAGAGAGTTGGACAGTGTGATTAGTTCAGGGACTGACATGGGCCGTGAGGAGAGAGTTGGACAGTGTGATTAGTTCGGGGACTGACACGGGCCGTGAGGAGAGAGTGGGTCAATGTGATTAGTTCGGGGACTGACACGGGCCGTGGGGAGAGAGTGGGACAATGAGATTAGTTCAGGGACTGACACGGGCCGTGAGGAGAGAGTTGGACAGTGTGATTAGTTCAGGGACTGACACGGGCCGTGAGGAGAGAGTTGGACAGTGTGATTAGTTCGGGGACTGACACGGGCCGTGAGGAGAGAGTGGGACAATGTGATTAGTTCGGGGACTGACACGGGCCGTGGGGAGAGAGTGGGACAATGAGATTAGTTCAGGGACTGACACGGGCCGTGAGGAGAGAGTTGGACAATGTGATTAGTTCAGGGACTGACAGGATCTGTGTGGAGAGAGTGGGACAGTGTGATTAGTTCAGGGTCTGACACGGGCCGTGGGGAGTGAGTGGGACATTGTGATTAGTTCAGGGTCTGACTCGGGCCGTGGGGAGTGAGTGGGACAATGCGATTAGTTCGGTGACTGACACGGGCCGTGAGGAGAGAGTTGGACAATGTGATTAGTTCGGGGACTGACACGGGCCATGAGGACAGAGTTAGACAGTGTGATTAGTTCGGGGACTGACGCGGGCCATGAGGGGAGAGTTGGGCAGTGTGATTAGTTCGGGGACTGACAAGGGCCATGAGGAGAGAGTTGGGCAGTGTGATTAGTTCGGGGACTGACACGCGCCGTGAGGAGAGAGTTGGACAATGTGATTAGTTCGGGGACCGACACGGGCCGTGAGGAGAGAGTTGGACAATGTGATTAGTTCAGGGACTGACACGGGCCGTGAGGAGAGAGTTGGACAGTGTGATTAGTTCAGGGACTGACACGGGCCGTGGGGAGTGAGTGGGACAGTGTGATTAGTTCGGGGACTGACACGGGCCGTGTGGAGAGAGTGGGACAGTGTGATTAGTTCAGGGACTGACACGGGCCCTGAGGAGAGAGTTGGACAGTGTGATTAGTTCGGTGACTGACACGGGCCGTGTGGAGAGAGTGGGACAGTGTGATTAGTTCAGGGACTGACACGGGCCCTGAGGAGTGAGTTGGACAGTGTGATTAGTTCAGGGACTGATACGGGTCGTGGGGAGAGAGTTGGACAGTGTGATTAGTTCGGGGACTGACACGGGCCGTGGGGAGAGAGTGGGACAATGTGATTAGTTCGGTGACTGACACGGGCCGTGAGGAGACAGCGGGACAATGTGATTAGTTCAGGGACAGACAGGGGCCGTGAGGAGAGAGTTGGACAGTGTGATTAGTTCGGGGACTGACACGGGCCATGGGCAGAGAGTTGGACAGTGTGATTAGTTCAGGGGCTGATACGGGCCCTGAAGAGACAGTGGGACAGTGTGATTAGTTCAGGGACTGACACGGGCCGTGAGGAGAGAGTTGGACAGTGTGATTAGTTCGGGGACTGACACGGGCCGTGAGGAGACAGCGGGACAATGTGATTAGTTCGGGGACTGACACGGGCCGTGGGGAGAGAGTTGGACAGTGTGATTAGTTCGGGGACTGACACGGGCCCTGAGGAGTGAGTTGGACAGTGTGATTAGTTCAGGGACTGACACGGGTCGTGGGGAGAGAGTTGGACAGTGTGATTAGTTCAGGGACTGACACGGGCCGTGGGGAGAGAGTGGGACAATGTGATTAGTTCAGGGGCTGACACGGGCCGTGGGGAGAGAGTTGGGCAGTGTGATTAGTTCAGGGACTGACACGGGCCGTGAGGAGAGAGTGGGACAATGTGATTAGTTCGGGGACTGACACGGGCCGTGGGGAGAGAGTTGGACAGTGTGATTAGTTCGGGGACTGACACGGGCCCTGAGGAGTGAGTTGGACAGTGTGATTAGTTCAGGGACTGACACGGGTCGTGGGGAGAGAGTTGGACAGTGTGATTAGTTCGGGGACTGACACGGGCCGTGGGGAGAGAGTTGGACAGTGTGATTAGTTCAGGGACTGACACGGGTCGTGGGGAGAGAGTTGGACAATGTGATTAGTTCGGGGACTGACACGGGCCGTGGGGAGAGAGGTGGGCAGTGTGATTAGTTCAGGGACTGACACGGGCCGTGAGGAGAGAGTTGGACAGTGTGATTAGTTCGGGACTGACACGGGCCGTGAGGAGAGAGTTGAAGAGTCTGATAAGCTCAGGGACTGACACGGGCCGTGGGGAGTGAGTGGGACAATGTGATTAGTTCAGGGACTGACACGGGCTGTGAGGAGAGAGTGGGACAGTGTGATTAGATCGGGGACTGACACGGGCCGTGAGGAGAGAGTTCGACAGTGTGATTAGATCAGGGACTGACAGGGGCAGTGATGAGAGAGTTGGACAGTGTGATTAGTTCAGGGACTGACACGGGCCGTGAGGAGAGAGTGGGACAGTGTGATTAGTTCGGTGACTGACACGGGCCGTGAGGAGAGAGTGGGACAGTGTGATTACTTCAGTGACTGACACGGGCCGTGAGGAGAGAGTGGGACAATGTGATTAGTTCGGGGACAGACACGGGCCATGAGGAGGGAGTTGAACAGTGTGATTAATTCGGGACTGACAGGATCTGTGGGTAGAGAGTTGGACAGTGTGATTAGTTCGGGGACTGACACGGGCCGTGAGGAGGGAGTTGAACAGTGTGATTAATTCGGGACTGACAGGATCTGTGGGTAGAGAGTTGGACAGTGTGATTAGTTCGGGGACTGACACGGGCCGTGAGGAGAGAGTTGGACAGTGTGATTAGTTCGGGGACTCACACGGGCCATGGGGAGAGCGTTGGACAGTGTGATTAGTTCAGGGACTGACACGGGCCGTGGGGAGAGAGTTGGACAGTGTGATTAGTTCAGGGACTGACACGGGCCGTGAGGAGAGAGTTGGACAGTGTGATTAGTTCAGGGACTGACATGGGCCGTGAGGAGAGAGTTGGACAGTGTGATTAGTTCGGGGACTGACACGGGCCGTGAGGAGAGAGTGGGTCAATGTGATTAGTTCGGGGACTGACACGGGCCGTGGGGAGAGAGTGGGACAATGAGATTAGTTCAGGGACTGACACGGGCCGTGAGGAGAGAGTTGGACAGTGTGATTAGTTCAGGGACTGACACGGGCCGTGAGGAGAGAGTTGGACAGTGTGATTAGTTCGGGGACTGACACGGGCCGTGAGGAGAGAGTGGGACAATGTGATTAGTTCGGGGACTGACACGGGCCGTGGGGAGAGAGTGGGACAATGAGATTAGTTCAGGGACTGACACGGGCCGTGAGGAGAGAGTTGGACAATGTGATTAGTTCAGGGACTGACAGGATCTGTGTGGAGAGAGTGGGACAGTGTGATTAGTTCAGGGTCTGACACGGGCCGTGGGGAGTGAGTGGGACAGTGTGATTAGTTCAGGGTCTGACACGGGCCGTGGGGAGTGAGTGGGACAATGCGATTAGTTCGGTGACTGACACGGGCCGTGAGGAGAGAGTTGGACAGTGTGATTAGTTCAGGGACTGACAAGGGCCATGAGGAGAGAGTTGGGCAGTGTGATTAGTTCGGGGACTGACACGCGCTGTGAGGAGAGAGTTGGACAATGTGATTAGTTCGGTGACTGACACGGGCCGTGAGGAGAGAGTTGGACAATGTGATTAGTTCGGGGACTGACACGGGCCATGAGGACAGAGTTAGACAGTGTGATTAGTTCGGGGACTGACGCGGGCCATGAGGGGAGAGTTGGGCAGTGTGATTAGTTCGGGGACTGACACGCGCCGTGAGGAGAGAGTTGGACAATGTGATTAGTTCGGGGACCGACACGGGCCGTGAGGAGAGAGTTGGACAATGTGATTAGTTCAGGGACTGACACGGGCCGTGAGGAGAGAGTTGGACAGTGTGATTAGTTCCGGGACTGACACGGGCCGTGAGGAGAGAGTTGGACAGTGTGATTAGTTCAGGGACTGACACGGGCCGTGAGGAGAGATTGGGACAGTGTGATTAGTTCAGGGACTGACACGGGCCGTGGGGAGTGAGTGGGACAATGTGATTAGTTCAGGGACTGACACGGGCTGTGAGGAGGGAGTTGGACAGTGTGATTAATTTGGGACTGACAGGATCTGTGGGTAGAGAGTTGGACAGTGTGATTAGATCGGGGACTGACACAGGCCGTGAGGAGAGAGTTCGACAGTGTGATTAGATCAGGGACTGACAGGGGCCGTGATGAGAGAGTTGGACAGTGTGATTAGTTCACGGACTGACACGGGCCGTGAGGAGAGAGTGGGACAGTGTGATTAGTTCGGTGACTGACACGGGCCGTGAGGAGAGAGTGGGACAGTGTGATTAGTTCGGGGACTGACACGGGCCGTGAGGAGAGAGTTGGACAGTGTGATTACTTCAGTGACTGACACGGGCCGTGAGGAGAGAGTGGGACAATGTGATTAGTTCGGGGACAGACACGGGCCATGAGGAGGGAGTTGAACAGTGTGATTAATTCGGGACTGACAGGATCTGTGGGTAGAGAGTTGGACAGTGTGATTAGTTCGGGGACTGACACGGGCCGTGAGGAGGGAGTTGAACAGTGTGATTAATTCGGGACTGACAGGATCTGTGGGTAGAGAGTTGGACAGTGTGATTAGTTCGGGGACTGACACGGGCCGTGAGGAGAGAGTTGGACAGTGTGATTAGTTCGGGGACTCACACGGGCCATGGGGAGAGCGTTGGACAGTGTGATTAGTTCGGGGACCGACACGGGCCGTGAGGAGAGAGTTGGGCAGTGTGATTAGTTCGGGGACTGACACGGGCCGTGAGGAGAGAGTTGGACAGTGTGATTAGTTCGGGGACTGACACGGGCCGTGAGGAGAGAGTGGGACAATGTGATTAGTTCGGGGACTGACACGGGCCGTGAGGAGGCAGTTGGACAGTGTGATTAATTCGGGACTGACAGGATCTGTGGGTAGAGAGTTGGACAGTGTGATTAGTTCGGTGACTGACACGGGCCGTGGGGAGAGAGTGGGACAATGTGATTAGTTCAGGGACTGACACGGGCCGTGAGGAGAGAGTTGGACAGTGTGATTAGTTCAGGGACTGACACGGGCCGTGGGGAGAGAGTGGAACAGTGTGATTAGTTCGGGGACTGACACGGGCAGTGAGGAGAGAGTTGGACAGTGTGATTAGTTCAGGGACTGACACGGGCCGTGGGGAGAGAGTGGAACAGTGTGATTAGTTCGGGGACTCACACGGGCCGTGGGGAGGGAGTTGGACAGTGTGATTAATTCGCGACTGACAGGATCTGTGGGTAGAGAGTTGGACAGTGTGATTAGTTCGGGGACTCACACGGGCCATGGGGAGAGCGTTGGACAGTGTGATTAGTTCGGGGACCGACACGGGCCGTGAGGAGAGAGTTGGGCAGTGTGATTAGTTCGGGGACTGACACGGGCCGTGAGGAGAGAGTTGGACAGTGTGATTAGTTCGGGGACTGACACGGGCCGTGAGGAGAGAGTGGGACAATGTGATTAGTTCGGGGACTGACACGGGCCGTGAGGAGGCAGTTGGACAGTGTGATTAATTCGGGACTGACAGGATCTGTGGGTAGAGAGTTGGACAGTGTGATTAGTTCGGTGACTGACACGGGCCGTGGGGAGAGAGTGGGACAATGTGATTAGTTCAGGGACTGACACGGGCCGTGAGGAGAGAGTTGGACAGTGTGATTAGTTCAGGGACTGACACGGGCCGTGGGGAGAGAGTGGAACAGTGTGATTAGTTCGGGGACTGACACGGGCAGTGAGGAGAGAGTTGGACAGTGTGATTAGTTCAGGGACTGACACGGGCCGTGGGGAGAGAGTGGAACAGTGTGATTAGTTCGGGGACTGACACGGGCAGTGAGGAGAGAGTTGGACAGTGTGATTAGTTCAGGGACTGACACGGGCCGTGGGGAGAGAGTGGGACAGTGTGATTAGTTCAGGGACTGACACGGGCCGTGAGGAGAGCGTTGGGACAATGTGATTAGTTCAGGGACTGACACGGGCCGTGAGGAGAGAGTTGGACAGTGTGATTAGTTCAGTGACTGACACGGGCCATGGGGAGAGAGTGGGACAATGAGATTAGTTCAGGGACTGACACGGGCCGTGAGGAGAGAGTTGGACAATGTGATAAGTTCAGCGACTGACAGGATCTGTGTGGAGAGAGTGGGACTGTGTGATTAGTTCAGGGACTGACACGGGCCGTGGGGAGTGAGTGGGACAATGAGATTAGTTCGGTGACTGACACGCGCCGTGAGGAGAGAGTTGGACATTGTGATTAGTTCGGGGACTGACACGTGCCATGAGGACAGAGTTGGACAGTGTGATTAGATCGGGGACTGACACGGGCCGTGAGGAGAGAGTTCGACAGTGTGATTAGTTCAGGGACTGACAGGGGCCGTGATGAGAGAGTTGGACAGTGTGATTAGTTCAGGGACTGACACGGGCCGTGAGGAGAGAGTGGGACAGTGTGATTAGTTCCATGACTGACACGGGCCGTGATGAGAGAGTTGGACAGTGTGATTACTTCAGTGACTGACACGGGCCGTGAAGAGAGAGTGGGACAATGAGATTAGTTCGGGGACTGACACGGGCCGTGAGGAGAGAGTGGGACAATGTGATTAGTTCGGGGACTGACACGGGCCGTGGGGAGAGAGTGGGACAATGAGATTAGTTCAGGGACTGACACGGGCCGTGAGGAGAGAGTTGAACAGTGTGATTAATTCGGGACTGACAGGATCTGTGGGTAGAGAGTTGGACAGTGTGATTAGTTCGGGGACTGACATGGGCCGTGAGGAGGGAGTTGAACAGTGTGATTAATTCGGGACTGACAGGATCTGTGGGTAGAGAGTTGGACAGTGTGATTAGTTCGGGGACTGACACGGGCCGTGAGGAGAGAGTTGGACAGTGTGATTAGTTCGGGGACTGACACGGGCCGTGGGGAGAGAGTGGGACAATGTGATTAGTTCGGGGACTGACACGGGCCGTGGGGAGAGAGTTGGGCAGTGTGATTAGTTCAGGGACTGACACGGGCCGTGAGGAGAGAGTTGGACAGTGTGATTAGTTCGGGACTGACACGGGCCGTGAGGAGAGAGCTGTAGAGTCTGATTAGCTCAGGGACTGACACGGGCTGTGAGGAGGGAGTTGGACAGTGTGATTAATTTGGGACTGACAGGATCTGTGGGTAGAGAGTTGGACAGTGTGATTAGTTCGGGGACGGACACGGGGCATGGGCAGAGAGTTGGACAGTGTGATTAGTTCGGGACTGACAGGATCTGTGGGTAGAGAGTTGGACAGTGTGATTAGATCGGGGACTGACACGGGCCGTGAGGAGAGAGTTCGACAGTGTGATTAGATCAGGGACTGACAGGGGCCGTGATGAGAGAGTTGGACAGTGTGATTAGTTCACGGACTGACATGGGCCCTGAGGAGAGAGTGGGACAGTGTGATTAATTCGGTGACTGACACGGGCCGTGAGGAGAGAGTGGGACAGTGTGATTAGTTCGGGGACTGACACGGGCCGTGAGGAGAGAGTTGGACAGTGTGATTACTTCAGTGACTGACACGGGCCGTGAGGAGAGAGTGGGACAATGTGATTAGTTCGGGGACAGACACGGGCCATGAGGAGGGAGTTGGACAGTGTGATTAATTCGGGACTGACAGGATCTGTGGGTAGAGAGTTGGACAGTGTGATTAGTTCGGGGACTGACACGGGCCGTGAGGAGGGAGTTGAACAGTGTGATTAATTCGGGACTGACAGGATCTGTGGGTAGAGAGTTGGACAGTGTGATAAGTTCGGGGACTGACACGGGCCGTGAGGAGAGAGTTGGACAGTGTGATTAGTTCGGGGACTCACACGGGCCATGGGGAGAGCGTTGGACAGTGTGATTAGTTCGGGGACCGACACGGGCCGTGAGGAGAGAGTTGGGCAGTGTGATTAGTTCGGGGACTGACACGGGCCGTGAGGAGAGAGTTGGACAGTGTGATTAGTTCGGGGACTGACACGGGCCGTGAGGAGAGAGTGGGACAATGTGATTAGTTCGGGGACTGACACGGGCCGTGGGGAGAGAGTGGGACAATGAGATTAGTTCAGGGACTGACACGGGCCGTGAGGAGAGAGTTGGACAATGTGATTAGTTCAGGGACTGACAGGATCTGTGTGGAGAGAGTGGGACTGTGTGATTAGTTCAGGGTCTGACACGGGCCGTGGGGAGTGAGTGGGACAATGCGATTAGTTCGGTGACTGACACGGGCCGTGAGGAGAGAGTTGGACAATGTGATTAGTTCGGGGACTGACACGGGCCATGAGGACAGAGTTAGACAGTGTGATTAGTTCGGGGACTGACGCGGGCCATGAGGGGAGAGTTGGGCAGTGTGATTAGTTCGGGGACTGACACGCGCCGTGAGGAGAGAGTTGGACAATGTGATTAGTTCGGGGACCGACACGGGCCGTGAGGAGAGAGTTGGACAATGTGATTAGTTCAGGGACTGACACGGGCCGTGAGGAGAGAGTTGGACAGTGTGATTAGTTCAGGGACTGACACGGGCCGTGGGGAGTGAGTGGGACAATGTGATTAGTTCAGGGACTGACACGGGCCATGAGGAGGGAGTTGAACAGTGTGATTAAATCGGGACTGACAGGATCTGTGGGTAGAGAGTTGGACAGTGTGATTAGTTCGGGGACTGACACGGGCCGTGAGGAGAGAGTTGGACAGTGTGATTAGTTCGGGGACTGACACGGGCCGTGAGGAGAGAGTGGGACAATGTGATTAGTTCAGGGACTGACACGGGTCGTGGGGAGAGAGTTGGACAGTGTGATTAGTTCGGGGACTGACACGGGCCGTGAGGAGAGAGTGGGACAATGTGATTAGTTCGGGGACTGACACGGGCCGTGGGGAGAGAGTGGGACAATGAGATTAGTTCAGGGACTGACACGGGCCGTGAGGAGAGAGTTGGACAATGTGATTAGTTCAGGGACTGACAGGGGCCGTGGGGAGTGAGTGGGACAATGCGATTAGTTCGGTGACTGACACGGGCCGTGAGGAGAGAGTTGGACAATGTGATTAGTTCGGGGACTGACACGGGCCATGAGGACAGAGTTAGACAGTGTGATTAGTTCGGGGACTGACGCGGGCCATGAGGGGAGAGTTGGGCAGTGTGATTAGTTCGGGGACTGACAAGGGCCATGAGGAGAGAGTTGGGCAGTGTGATTAGTTCGGGGACTGACACGCGCTGTGAGGAGAGAGTTGGACAATGTGATTAGTTCGGTGACTGACACGGGCCGTGAGGAGAGAGTTGGACAATGTGATTAGTTCGGGGACTGACACGGGCCATGAGGACAGAGTTAGACAGTGTGATTAGCTCGGGGACTGACGCGGGCCATGAGGGGAGAGTGGGACAATGTGATTAGTTCAGGGACTGACACGGGCCGTGAGGAGAGAGTGGGACAGTGTGATTAGTTCAGGGACTGACACGGGCCGTGAGGAGAGAGTTGGACAGTGTGATTAGTTCGGGGACTGACACGGGCCGTGAGGAGAGAGTTGGACAGTGTGATTAGTTCGGGGACTGACACGGGCCGTGAGGAGAGAGTTGGACAATGTGATTAGTTCGGGGACCGTCACGGGCCGTGAGGAGAGAGTTGGACAATGTGATTAGTTCAGGGACTGACACGGGCCGTGAGGAGAGAGTTGGACAATGTGATTAGTTCGGGGACCGTCACGGGCCGTGAGGAGAGAGTTGGGCAGTGTGATTAGTTCGGGGACCGTCACGGGCTGTGAGGAGGGAGTTGGACAGTGTGATTAATTTGGGACTGACAGGATCTGTGGGTAGAGAGTTGGACAGTGTGATTAGTTCGGGGACTGACACAGGCCGTGAGGAGAGAGTTCGACAGTGTGATTAGATCAGGGACTGACAGGGGCCGTGATGAGAGAGTTGGACAGTGTGATTAGTTCACGGACTGACACGGGCCGTGAGGAGAGAGTGGGACAGTGTGATTAGTTCGGTGACTGACACGGGCCGTGAGGAGAGAGTGGGACAATGTGATTAGTTCGGGGACAGACACGGGCCATGAGGAGGGAGTTGAACAGTGTGATTAATTCGGGACTGACAGGATCTGTGGGTAGAGAGTTGGACAGTGTGATTAGTTCGGGGACTGACACGGGCCGTGAGGAGGGAGTTGAACAGTGTGATTAATTCGGGACTGACAGGATCTGTGGGTAGAGAGTTGGACAGTGTGATTAGTTCGGGGACTGACACGGGCCGTGAGGAGAGAGTTGGACAGTGTGATTAGTTCGGGGACTCACACGGGCAATGGGGAGAGCGTTGGACAGTGTGATTAGTTCGGGGACCGACACGGGCCGTGAGGAGAGAGTTGGGCAGTGTGATTAGTTCGGGGACTGACACGGGCCGTGAGGAGAGAGTTGGACAGTGTGATTAGTTCGGGGACTGACACGGGCCGTGAGGAGAGAGTGGGACAATGTGATTAGTTCGGGGACTGACACGGGCCGTGGGGAGAGAGTGGGACAATGAGATTAGTTCAGGGACTGACACGGGCCGTGAGGAGAGAGTTGGACAATGTGATTAGTTCAGGGACTGACAGGATCTGTGTGGAGAGAGTGGGACTGTGTGATTAGTTCAGGGTCTGACACGGGCCGTGGGGAGTGAGTGGGACAATGCGATTAGTTCGGTGACTGACACGGGCCGTGAGGAGAGAGTTGGACAATGTGATTAGTTCGGGGACTGACACGGGCCATGAGGACAGAGTTAGACAGTGTGATTAGTTCGGGGACTGACGCGGCCCATGAGGGGAGAGTTGGGCAGTGTGATTAGTTCGGGGACTGACACGCGCCGTGAGGAGAGAGTTGGACAATGTGATTAGTTCGGGGACCGACACGGGCCGTGAGGAGAGAGTTGGACAACGTGATTAGTTCAGGGACTGACACGGGCCGTGAGGAGAGAGTTGGACAGTGTGATTAGTTCAGGGACTGACACGGGCCGTGGGGAGTGAGTGGGACAATGTGATTAGTTCAGGGACTGACACGGGCCATGAGGAGGGAGTTGAACTGTGTGATTAATTCGGGACTGACAGGATCTGTGGGTAGAGAGTTGGACAGTGTGATTAGTTCGGGGACTGACACGGGCCGTGAGGAGGGAGTTGAACAGTGTGATTAATTCGGGACTGACAGGATCTGTGGGTAGAGAGTTGGACAGTGTGATTAGTTCGGGGACTGACACGGGCCGTGAGGAGAGAGTTGGACACTGTGATTAGTTCGGGGACTCACACGGGCCATGGGGAGAGCGTTGGACAGTGTGATTAGTTCGGGGACCGACACGGGCCGTGAGGAGAGAGTTGGGCAGTGTGATTAGTTCGGGGACTGACACGGGCCGTGAGGAGAGAGTTGGACAGTGTGATTAGTTCGGGGACTGACACGGGCCGTGAGGAGAGAGTGGGACAATGTGATTAGTTCGGGGACTGACACGGGCCGTGGGGAGAGAGTGGGAAAATGAGATTAGTTCAGGGACTGACACGGGCCGTGAGGAGAGAGTTGGACAATGTGATTAGTTCAGGGACTGACAGGATCTGTGTGGAGAGAGTGGGACTGTGTGATTAGTTCAGGGTCTGACACGGGCCGTGGGGAGTGAGTGGGACAATGCGATTAGTTCGGTGACTGACACGGGCCGTGAGGAGAGAGTTGGACAATGTGATTAGTTCGGGGACTGACACGGGCCATGAGGACAGAGTTAGACAGTGTGATTAGTTCGGGCACTGACACGGGCCATGAGGGGAGAGTTGGGCAGTGTGATTAGTTCGGGGACTGACACGCGCCGTGAGGAGAGAGTTGGACAATGTGATTAGTTCGGGGACC
Organism: Hypanus sabinus; assembly: GCF_030144855.1. NCBI lineage: Eukaryota > Metazoa > Chordata > Chondrichthyes > Myliobatiformes > Dasyatidae > Hypanus > Hypanus sabinus. The sequence continues at coordinate 183,772 of NW_026781563.1, read as the reverse complement.
GACACGGGCCGTGAGGAGAGAGTTGGACAATGTGATTAGTTCAGGGACTGACACGGGCCGTGAGGAGAGAGTTGGACAGTGTGATTAGTTCAGGGACTGACACGGGCCGTGGGGAGAGAGTTGGACAGTGTGATTAGTTCAGGGACTGACACGGGCCGTGAGGAGAGAGTGGGACATTGTGATTAGTTCAGGGACTGACACGGGCCGTGAGGAGAGAGTGGGACAGTGTGATTAGTTCAGGGACTGACACGGGCCGTGAGGAGAGAGTTGGACAATGTGATTAGTTCGGCGACTGACACGGGCCGTGAGGAGAGAGTTGGACAGTGTGAATAGTTCAGGGACTGACAGGATCTGTAGGGAGAGAGTTGGACAATGTGATTAGTTCAGGGACTGACACGGGCCGCGGGGAGAGAGTTAGACAGTGTTATTAGTTCGGGGACTGACGCGGGCCATGAGGGGAGAGTTGGATAGTGTGACTAGTTCAGGGACTGACAGGATCTGTGGGGAGAGAGTTGGACAATGTGATTAGTTCAGGGACTGACACGGGCCTTGGGGAGAGAGTGGGACAATGAGATTAGTTCAGTGACTGACACGGGCCTTGGGGAGAGAGTTGGACAATGTGATTCATTCACGGACTGACAGGATCTGTGTGGAGAGAGTGGGACAGTATCATTAGTTCAGGGACTGACACGGGCCGTGAGGAGACAGTGGGACAGTGTGATTAGTTCAGGGACTGACACGGGCCGTGAGGAGAGAGTTGGGCAATGTGATTAGTTCAGGGACTGACACGGGCCGTGGGGAGAGAGTTGGACAATGTGATTAGTTCGGTGACTGACACGGGCCGTGAGGAGAGAGTTGGACAATGTGATTAGTTCAGGGACTGACACGGGCCGTGAGGAGAGAGTTGGACAGTGTGATTAGTTCAGGGACTGACACGGGCCGTGAGGAGACAGTGGGACAGTGTGATTAGTTCGGTGACTGACACGGGCCGTGGGGAGTGAGTGGGACAATGTGATTAGTTCAGGGACTGACACGGGCCGTGAGGAGAGAGTGGAACAGTGTGATTAGTTCAGGGACTGACACGGGCCGTGAGGAGAGAGTTGGACAATGTGATTACTTCGGGGACTGACACGGGCCGTGAGGAGAGAGTTGGACAGTGTGACTAGTTCAGGGACTGACAGGATCTGTGGGGAGAGAGTTGGACAATGTGATTAGTTCAGGGACTGACACGGGCCGTGGGGAGAGAGTGGGACAATGAGAATAGTTCCGTGACTGACACGGGCCGTGAGGAGAGAGTTGGACAATGTCATTAGTTCAGGGACTGACACGGGCCGTGTGGAGAGAGTTGGACACTGTAATTAGTTCAGGGACTGACACGGGCCGTGGGGAGAGAGTTGGACAATGTGATTACTTCGGTGACTGACACGGGCCGTGGGGAGAGAGTTGGACAGTGTGATTAGTTCAGGGACTGACACGGGCCGTGGGGAGAGAGTTGGACAGTGTGATTAGTTCAGGGACTGACACGGGCCGTGAGGAGAGAGTTGAACAGTGTGATTAGTTCAGGGACTGACACGGGCCGTGAGGAGAGAGTTGGACAGTGTGATTAGTTCGGTGACTGACACGGGCCGTGGGGAGAGAGTTGGACAGTGTGATTAGTTCAGTGACTGACACGGGCCGTGGGGAGAGAGTGGGACAGTGTGATTAGTTCGGGGACTGACACGGGCCGTGAGGAGAGAGTTGGACAGTGTGATTAGTTCGGGGACTGACACGGGCCGTGAGGAGAGAGTGGGACAGTGTGATTAGTTCGGTGACTGACACGGGCCGTGAGGAGAGAGTTGGGCAGTGTGATTAGTTCGGTGACTGACACGGGCCGTGAGGAGAGAGTGGGACAATGTGATTAGTTCGGTGACTGACACGGGCCGTGAGGAGAGAGTTGGACAGTGTGATTAGTTCGGTGACTGACACGGGCCGTGAGGAGAGAGTGGGACAGTGTGATTAGTTCGGTGACTGACACGGGCTGTGAGGAGAGAGTGGGACAGTGTGATTAGTTCGGGGACTGATACGGGCCGTGAGGAGAGAGTTGGACAGTGTGATTAGTTCAGGGACTGACACGGGCCGTGAGGAGAGAGTTGGACAGTGTGATTAGTTCAGGGACTGACACGGGCCGTGAGGAGGCAGTTGGACAGTGTGATTAATTCGGGACTGACAGGATCTGTGGGTAGAGAGTTGAACAGTGTGATTAGTTCGGTGACTGACAAGGGCCGTGAGGAGAGAGTTGGACAGTGTGATTAGTTCAGGGACTGACACGGGCCGTGGGGAGAGAGTGGAACAGTGTGATTAGTTCGGGGACTCACACGGGCCGTGTGGAGGGAGTTGGACAGTGTGATTAATTCGCGACTGACAGGATCTGTGGGTAGAGAGTTGGACAGTCTGATTAGTTCAGGGACTGACACGGGCCGTGAGGAGAGAGTGGGACAGTGTGATTAGTTCGGGGACTGACACGGGCCGTGGGGAGAGAGTGGGACAGTGTGATTAGTTCAGGGACTGACACGGGCCGTGAGGAGAGAGTGGGACAATGTGATTAGTTCAGGGACTGACACGGGCCGTGAGGAGAGAGTTGGACAGTGTGATTAGTTCAGTGACTGACACGGGCCGTGAGGAGAGAGTTGGACAGTGTGATTAGTTCAGTGACTGACACGGGCCATGGGGAGAGAGTGGGACAATGAGATTAGTTCAGGGACTGACACGGGCCGTGAGGAGAGAGTTGGACAATGTGATTAGTTCAGGGACTGACAGGATCTGTGTGGAGAGAGTGGGACTGTGTGATTAGTTCAGGGACTGACACGGGCCGTGGGGAGTGAGTGGGACAATGAGATTAGTTCGGTGACTGACACGGGCCATGAGGACAGAGTTGGACAGTGTGATTAGATCGGGGACTGACACGGGCCGTGAGGAGAGAGTTCGACAGTGTGATTAGTTCAGGGACTGACACGGGCCGTGAGGAGAGAGTGGGACAGTGTGATTAGTTCGGTGACTGACACGGGCCGTGATGAGAGAGTTGGACAGTGTGATTACTTCAGTGACTGACACGGGCCGTGAGGAGAGAGTGGGACAATGAGATTAGTTCGGGGACTGACACGGGCCGTGAGGAGAGAGTGGGACAATGTGATTAGTTCGGGGACTGACACGGGCCGTGGGGAGAGAGTGGGACAATGAGATTAGTTCAGGGACTGACACGGGCCGTGAGGAGAGAGTGGGACAATGAGATTAGTTCGGGGACTGACACGGGCCGTGGGGAGAGAGTGGGACAATGAGATTAGTTCAGGGACTGACACGGGCCGTGGGGAGAGAGTGGGACAATGAGATTAGTTCAGGGACTGACACGGGCCGTGAGGAGAGAGTTGAACAGTGTGATTAATTCGGGACTGACAGGATTTGTGGGTAGAGAGTTGGACAGTGTGATTAGTTCGGGGACTGACACGGGCCGTGAGGAGGGAGTTGAACAGTGTGATTAATTCGGGACTGACAGGATCTGTGGGTAGAGAGTTGGACAGTGTGATTAGTTCGGGGACTGACACGGGCCGTGAGGAGAGAGTTGGACAGTGTGATTAGTTCGGGGACTGACACGGGCCGTGAGGAGAGAGTTGGACAGTGTGATTAGTTCGGGGACTGACACGAGCCGTGGGGAGAGAGTTGGACAGTGTGATTAGTTCGGGGACTGACAAGGGCCATGAGGAGAGAGTTGGGCAGTGTGATTAGTTCGGGGACTGACACGAGCCGTGGGGAGAGAGTTGGACAATGTGATTAGTTCAGGGACTGACACGGGCCGTGAGGAGAGAGTGGGACAGTGTGATTAGTTCAGGGACTGACACGGGCCGTGAGGGGAGAGTGGGACAGTGTGATTTGTTCAGGGACTGACACGGGCCGTGAGGAGAGAGTGGGACAGTGTGATTAGTTCAGGGACTGACACGGGCCGTGGGGAGAGAGTTGGACAATGTGATTAGTTCGGTGACTGACACGGGCCGTGGGGAGAGAGTTGGACAGTGTGATTAGTTCGGGGACTGACACGGGCCGTGGGGAGTGAGTGGGACAATGTGATTAGTTCAGGGACTGACACGGGCCGTGAGGAGAGAGTGGGACAATGTGATTAGTTCAGGGACTGACACGGGCCGTGAGGAGAGAGTGGGACAGTGTGATTAGTTCAGGGACTGACACGGGCCGTGAGGAGAGAGTTGAACAATGTGATTAGTTCGGGGACTGACACGGGCCGTGAGGAGAGAGTTGGACAGTGTGACTAGTTCAGGGACTGACAGGATCTGTAGGGAGAGAGTGGGACAATGTGATTAGTTCAGGGACTGACACGGGCCGTGAGGAGAGAGTTGGGCAGTGTGATTAGTTCAGGGACTGACACGGGCCGTGAGGAGAGAGTGGGACAGTGTGATTAGTTCAGGGACTGACACGGGCCGTGGGGAGAGAGTTAGACAGTGTGATTAGTTCGGGGACTGACGCGGGCCATGAGGGGAGAGTTGGACAGTGTGACTAGTTCAGGGACTGACAGGATCTGTGGGGAGAGAGTTGGACAATGTGATTAGTTCAGGGACTGACACGGGCCTTGGGGAGAGAGTGGGACAATGAGATTAGTTCAGGGACTGACACGGGCCTTGGGGAGAGAGTTGGACAATGTGATTCATTCACGGACTGACAGGATCTGTGTGGAGAGAGTGGGACAGTACCATTAGTTCAGGGACTGACACGGGCCGTGAGCAGACAGTGGGACAGTGTGATTAGTTCAGGGACTGACACGGGCCGTGAGGAGAGAGTTGGACAATGTGATTAGTTCAGGGACTGACACGGGCCGTGGGGAGAGAGTGGGACAGTGTGATTAGTTCAGGGACTGACACGGGCCGTGAGGAGAGAGTTGCACAGTGTGATTAGTTCAGGGACTGACACGGGCCGTGAGGAGACAGTGGGACAGTGTGATTAGTTCGGTGACTGACACGGGCCGTGAGGAGACAGTGGGACAGTGTTATTAGTTCGGTGACTGACACGGGCCGTGGGGAGTGAGTGGGACAATGTGATTAGTTCAGGGACTGACACGGGCCGTGAGGAGAGAGTGGGACAGTGTGATTAGTTCAGGGACTGACACGGGCCGTGAGGAGAGAGTGGGACAATGTGATTAGTTCAGGGACTGACACGGGCCGTGAGGAGACAGTGGGACAGTGTGATTAGTTCAGGGACTGACACGGGCCGTGAGGAGAGAGTTGGACAATGTGATTAGTTCGGGGACTGACACGGGCCGTGAGGAGAGAGTTGGACAGTGTGACTAGTTCAGGGACTGACAGGATCTGTGGGGAGAGAGTTGGACAATGTGATTAGTTCAGGGACTGACACGGGCCGTGGGGAGAGAGTGGGACAATGAGAATAGTTCTGTGACTGACACGGGCCGTGAGGAGAGAGTTGGACAATGTGATTAGTTCAGGGACTGACACGGGCCGTGTGGAGAGAGTTGGACACTGTAATTAGTTCAGGGACTGACATGGGCCGTGGGGAGAGAGTTGGACAATGTGATTAGTTCGGTGACTGACACGGGCCGTGGGGAGAGAGTTGGACAGTGTGATTAGTTCAGGGACTGACACGGGCCGTGGGGAGAGAGTTGGACAGTGTGATTAGTTCAGGGACTGACACGGGCCGTGAGGAGAGAGTGGGACAGTGTGATTAGTTCAGGGACTGACACGGGCCGTGAGGATAGAGTTGGGCAGTGTGATTAGTTCAGGGACTGACACGGGCCGTGGAGAGAGAGTTGGACAGTGTGATTAGTTCGGTGACTGACACGGGCCGTGAGGAGAGAGTGGGACAATGTGATTAGTTCGGTGACTGACACGGGCCGTGAGGAGAGAGTGGGACAGTGTGATTAGTTCAGGGACTGACACGGGCCGTGAGGAGGGAGTTGGACAGTGTGATTAATTCGGGACTGACAGGATCTGTGGGTAGAGAGTTGGACAGTGTGATTAGTTCGGGGACTGACACGGGCCGTGAGGAGAGAGTTGGACAGTGTGATTAGTTCGGGGACTGACACGGTCCGTGAGGAGAGAGTTGGACAGTGTGATTAGTTCGGGGACTGACACGGGCCGTGGGGAGGGTGTTGGACAGTGTGATTAATTCGCGACTGACAGGATCTGTGGGCAGAGAGTTAGACAGTGTGATTAGTTCAGGGACTGACACGGGCCGTGAGGAGAGAGTGGGACAGTGTGATTAGTTCGGGGACTGACACGGGCCGTTGGGAGAGAGTGGGACAGTGTGATTAGTTCAGGGACTGACACGGGCCCTGAGGAGAGAGTGGGACAATGTGATTAGTTCAGGGACTGAAACGGGCCGTGAGGAGAGAGTTGGACAGTGTGATTAGTTCGGGGACTGACACGGGCCGTGAGGAGAGAGTTGGACAATGTGATTAGTTCAGGGACTGACACGGGCCCTGAGGAGACAGTGGGACAGTGTGATTAGTTCGGTGACTGACACGGGCCGTGAGGAGAGAGTTGGACAGTGTGATTAGTTCGGGGACTGACACGGGCCGTGGGGAGAGAGTGGGACAATGTGATTAGTTCAGGGACTGACACGGGCCGTGAGGAGAGAGTTGGACAGTGTGATTAGTTCAGGGACTGACACGGGCCGTGAGGAGAGAGTTGGACAGTGTGATTAGTTCAGGGACTGACACGGGCCCTGAGGAGAGAGTGGGACAGTGTGATTAGTTCAGGGTCTGACACGGGCCGTGAGGAGGGAGTTGGACAGTGTGATTAGTTCAGGGACTGACACTGGCCCTGGGGAGACAGTGGGACAGTGTGATTAGTTCGGGGACTGACACGGGCCATGAGGACAGAGTTAGACAGTGTGATTAGTTCAGGGACTGACACGGGCCGTGAGGAGAGAGTTGGACAGTGTGATTAGTTCGGGGACTGACACGGGCCCTGAGGAGACAGTGGGACAGTGTGATTAGTTCAGGGACTGACACGGGCCGTGAGGAGAGAGTTGGACAGTGTGATTAGTTCAGGGACTGACACGGGCCGTGAGCAGAGAGTTGGACAGTGTGATTAGTTCGGGGACTGACACAGGCCGTGAGGAGACAGTGGGACAGTGTGATTAGTTCGGGGACTGACACGGGCCGTGAGGAGAGAGTGGGACAGTGTGATTAGTTCAGGGACTGACATGGGCCGTGAGGAGAGAGTGGGACAGTGTGATTAGTTCAGGGACTGACACGGGCCGTGAGGAGAGAGTTGGACAGTGTGATTAGTTCAGGGACTGACACGGGCCGTGAGGAGAGAGTTGGACAGTGTGATTAGTTCGGGGACTGACACAGGCCGTGAGGAGAGAGTGGGACAGTGTGATTAGTTCGGGGACTGACACGGGCCGTGAGGAGAGAGTTGGACAGTGTGATTAGTTCAGGGACTGACACGGGCCCTGAGGAGAGAGTGGGACAGTGTGATTAGTTCAGGGTTTGACACGGGCCGTGAGGAGGGAGTTGGACAGTGTGATTAGTTCAGGGACTGACACTGGCCCTGGGGAGAGAGTTGGACAATGTGATTAGTTCAGGGACTGACACGGGCCGTGGGGAGAGAGTGGGACAGTGTGATTAGTTAGGGGACTGACACGGGCCGTGAGGAGAGAGTTGCACAGAGTGATTAGTTCAGGGACTGACACGGGCCGTGAGGAGACAGTGGGACAGTGTGATTAGTTCGGTGACTGACACGGGCCGTGAGGAGAGAGTGGGACAGTGTGATTAGTTCAGGGACTGACACAGGCCGTGGGGAGAGAGTTGGACAGTGTGATTAGTTCAGGGACGGACACGGGCCGTGAGGAGACAGTGGGACAGTGTGATTAGTTCGGTGACTGACACGGGCCGTGGGGAGTGAGTGGGACAATGTGATTAGTTCAGGGACTGACACGGGCCGTGAGGAGACAGTGGGACAGTGTGATTAGTTCAGGGACGGACACGGGCCGTGAGGAGAGAGTTGGACAATGTGATTAGTTCGGGGACTGACACGGGCCGTGAGGAGAGAGTTGGACAGTGTGACTAGTTCAGGGACTGACAGGGTCTGTGGGGAGAGAGTTGGACAATGTGATTAGTTCAGGGACTGACACGGGCCGTGGGGAGAGAGTTGGACAGTGTGATTAGTTCTGTGACTGACACGGGCCGTGAGGAGAGAGTTGGACAATGTGGTTAGTTCAGGGACTGACACGGGCCGTGTGGAGAGAGTTGGACACTGTAATTAGTTCAGGGACTGACGCGGGCCGTGGGGAGAGAGTTGGACAATGTGATTAGTTCGGTGACTGACACGGGCCGTGGGGAGAGAGTTGGACAGTGTGATTAGTTCAGGGACTGACACGGGCCGTGGGGAGAGAGTTGGACAGTGTGATTAGTTCAGGGACTGACACGGGCCGTGAGGAGAGAGTGGGACAGTGTGATTAGTTCAGGGACTGACACGGGCCGTGAGGAGAGAGTTGGGCAGTGTGATTAGTTCAGGGACTGACACGGGCCGTGGGGAGAGAGTTGGACAGTGTGATTAGTTCGGTGACTGACACGGCCCGTGAGGAGAGAGTGGGACAATGTGATTAGTTCGGTGACTGACACGGGCCGTGAGGAGAGAGTGGGACAGTGTGATTAGTTCAGGGACTGACACGGGCCGTGAGGAGGGAGTTGGACAGTGTGATTAATTCGGGACTGACAGGATCTGTGGGTAGAGAGTTGGACAGTGTGATTAGTTCGGGGACTGACACGGGCCGTGAGGAGAGAGTTGGACAGTGTGATTAGTTCGGGGACTGACACGGGCCGTGAGGAGAGAGTTGGACAGTGTGATTAGTTCGGGGACTCACACGGGCCGTGGGGAGGGTGTTGGACAGTGTGATTAATTCGCGACTGACAGGATCTGTGGGCAGAGAGTTAGACAGTGTGATTAGTTCGGGGACTCAAACGGGCCATGGGGAGAGAGTTGGACAGTGTGATTAGTTCAGGGACTGACACGGGCCGTGAGGAGAGAGTGGGACAGTGTGATTAGTTCGGGGACTGACACGGGCCGTGGGGAGAGAGTTGGACAGTGTGATTAGTTCAGGGACTGACACGGGCCGTGAGGAGAGAGTTGGACAGTGTGATTAGTTCAGGGACTGACACGGGCCGTGAGGAGAGAGTGGGACAGTGTGATTAGTTCAGGGACTGACACGGGCCGTGAGGAGAGAGTGGGACAATGTGATTAGTTCAGGGACTGACACGGGCCGTGAGGAGAGACTGGGACAATGTGATTAGTTCAGGGACTGACACGGGCCGTGAGGAGAGTGTTGGACAGTGTGATTAGTTCAGTGACTGACACGGGCCATGGGGAGAGAGTGGGACAATGAGATTAGTTCAGGGACTGACACGGGCCGTGAGGAGAGAGTTGGACAATGTGATTAGTTCAGGGACTGACAGGATCTGTGTGGAGAGAGTGGGACTGTGTAATTAGTTCAGGGACTGACACGGGCCGTGGGGAGGGAGTTGGACAATGTGATTAGTTCAGGGACTGACACGGGCCGTGAGGAGAGAGTTGGACAGTGTGATTAGTTCAGGGACTGACACGGGCCGTGAGGAGAGAGTTGGACAGTGTGATTAGTTCGGGGACTGACACGGGCCGTGAGGAGAGAGTTGGACAAAGTGATTAGTTCGGGGACTGACACGGGCCATGAGGACAGAGTTAGACAGTGTGATTAGTTCGGGGACTGACGCGGGCCGTGAGGAGAGAGTTGGACAATGTGATTAGTTCGGGGACTGACACGCGCCGTGAGTAGAGAGTTGGACAATGTGATTAGTTGGGGGCTGACACGGGCCGTGGGGAGAGAGTTGGACAGTGTGACTAGTTCAGGGACTGACAGGATCTGTGGGGAGAGAGTTGGACAGTGTGATTAGTTCAGGGACTGACACGGGCCTTGGGGAGAGAGTGGGACAATGAGATTAGTTCAGGGACTGACATGGGCCGTGAGGAGAGAGTTGGACAGTGTGATTAGTTCAGGGACTGACACGGGCCGTGAGGAGACAGTGGGACAGTGTGATTAGTTCAGGGACTGACACGGGCCATGAGGAGACAGTGGGACTGTGTGATTAGCTCGGTGACTGACACGGGCCGTGGGGAGAGAGTGGACAATGTGATTAGTTCAGGGACTGACACGGGCCGTGATGAGAGAGTTGGACAGTGTGATTAGTTCGGGGACTGACACGGGCCGTGAGGAGAGAGTTGGACAGTGTGATTAGTTCGGTGACTGACACGGGCCGTGAGGGGAGAGTTGGACAATGTGATTAGTTCAGGGACTGACACGGGCCGTGAGGAGAGAGTTGGACAGTATGATTAGTTCAGGGACTGACACGGGCCGTGAGGAGAGAGTGGGACAATGTGATTAGTTCGGGACTGACACGGGCCGTGAGGAGAGAGTTGGACAATGTGATTAGTTCAGGGACTGACACGGGCCGTGAGGAGAGAGTGGGACAATGTGATTAGTTCGGGGACTGACACGGGCCGTGAGGAGAGAGTGGGACAATGTGATTAGTTCGGGGACTGACACGGGCCGTGGGGAGAGAGTTGGACAGTGTGATTAGTTCGGGACTGACACGGGCCGTGAGGAGAGAGGTGGACAGTGTGATTAGTTCAGGGACTGACACGGGCCGTGAGGAGAGAGTTGGGCAGTGTGATTAGTTCAGGGACTAACACGGGCCGTGAGGAGAGAGTTGGACAGTGTGATTAGTTCAGGGACTGACACGGGCCGTGAGGAGAGAGTTGGACAGTGTGATTAGTTCAGGGACTAACACGGGCCGTGAGGAGAGAGTGGGACAGTGTGATTAGTTCAGGGACTGACACGGGCCGTGGGGAGAGAGTGGGACAGTGTGATTAGTTCGGGGACTGACACGGGCCGTGAGGAGAGAGTGGGACAATGTGATTAGTTCAGGGACTGACACGGGCCGTGAGGAGAGAGTTGGACAATGTGATTAGTTCAGGGACTGACACGGGCCGTGAGGAGAGAGTTGGACAGTGTGATTAGTTCGGGGACTGACACGGGCCGTGAGGAGAGAGTTGGACAATGTGATTAGTTCAGGGACTGACACGGGCCGTGAGGAGAGAGTTGGACAGTGTGATTAGTTCAGGGACTGACACGGGCCGTGAGGAGAGAGTGGGACAATGTGATTAGTTCAGGGACTGACACGGGCCGTGAGGAGAGAGTGGGACAATGTGATTAGTTCAGGTACTGACACGGGCCGTGAGGAGAGAGTGGGACAATGTGATTAGTTCGGGGGCTGACACGGGCCGTGGGTAGAGAGTTGGGCAGTGTGATTAGTTCAGGGACTGACACGGGACGTGGGGAGAGAGTTGCACAGTGTGATTAGTTCAGGGACAGACACGGGCCTTGAGGAGACAGTGCGACAGTGTGATTAGTTCGGTGACTGACACGGGCCGTGAGGAGAGAGTTGGACAGTGTGATTAGTTCAGGGACTGACACGGGCCGTGAGGAGAGAGTTGGACAGTGTGATTAGTTCAGGGACTGACACGGGCCCTGAGGAGAGAGTGGGACAGTGTGATTAGTTCAGGGTCTGACACGGGCCGTGAGGAGGGAGTTGGACAGTGTGATTAGTTCAGGGACTGACACTGGCCCTGGGGAGACAGTGGGACAGTGTGATTAGTTCGGGGACTGACACAGGCCATGAGGACAGAGTTAGACAGTGTGATTAGTTCAGGGACTGACACGGGCCGTGAGGAGAGAGTTGGACAGTGTGATTAGTTCGGGGACTGACACGGGCCCTGAGGAGACAGTGGGACAATGTGATTAGTTCAGGGACTGACACGGGCCGTGAGCAGAGAGTTGGACAGTGTGATTAGTTCAGGGACTGACACGGGCCGTGAGCAGAGTGTTGGACAGTGTGATTAGTTCAGGGACTGACACGGGCCGTGAGGAGAGAGTTGGACAGTGTGATTAGTTCAGGGACTGACACGGGCCGTGAGGAGAGAGTTGGACAGTGTGATTAGTTCAGGGACTGACACGGGCCGTGAGCAGAGAGTTGGACAGTGTGATTAGTTCGGGGACTGACACAGGCCGTGAGGAGACAGTGGGACAGTGTGATTAGTTCGGGGACTGACACGGGCCGTGAGGAGAGAGTTGGACAGTGTGATTAGTTCAGGGACTGACACGGGCCGTGAGGAGAGAGTTGGACAGTGTGATTAGTTCAGGGACTGACACGGGCCGTGAGGAGAGAGTTGGACAGTGTGATTAGTTCGGGGACTGACACGGGCCGTGAGGAGAGAGTGGGACATTGTGATTAGTTCGGGGACTGACACGGGCCGTGAGGAGAGAGTTGGACAGTGTGATTAGTTCAGGGACTGACACGGGCCCTGAGGAGAGAGTGGGACAGTGTGATTAGTTCAGGGTTTGACACGGGCCGTGAGGAGGGAGTTGGACAGTGTGAATAGTTCAGGGACTGACACTGGCCCTGGGGAGACAGTGGGACAGTGTGATTAGTTCGGGGACTGACACGGGCCGTGAGGAGGGAGTTGGACAGTGTGATTAGTTCAGGGACTGACACGGGCCGTGAGGAGAGAGTTGGACAGTGTGATTAGTTCGGGGACTGACACAGGCCGTGAGGAGAGAGTGGGACAGTGTGATTAGTTCGGGGACTGACACGGGCCGTAAGGAGAGAGTTGGACAGTGTGATTAGTTCAGGGACTGACACGGGCCCTGAGGAGAGAGTGGGACAGTGTGATTAGTTCAGGGTCTGACACGGGCCGTGAGGAGGGAGTTGGTCAGTGTGATTAGTTCAGGGACTGACACTGGCCCTGGGGAGACAGTGGGACAGTGTGATTAGTTCGGGGACTGACACGGGCCATGAGGACAGAGTTAGACAGTGTGATTAGTTCAGGGACTGACACGGGCCGTGAGGAGAGAGTTGGACAGTGTAATTAGTTCGGGGACTGACACGGGCCCTGAGGAGACAGTGGGACAGTGTGATTAGTTCGGGGAATGACACGGGCCATGGGCAGAGAGTTGGACAGTGTGATTAGTTCAGGGACTGACACGGGCCGTGAGGAGAGAGTTGGACAGTGTGATTAGTTCGGGGACTGACACGGGCCGTGAGGAGACAGCGGGATAATGTGATTAGTTCGGGGACTGACACGGGCCGTGGGGAGAGAGTTGGACAGTGTGATTAGTTCAGGGACTGACACGGGCCGTGAGGAGAGAGTTGGACAGTGTGATTAGTTCGGGGACTGACACGGGCCGTGAGGAGACAGCGGGATAATGTGATTAGTTCGGGGACTGACACGGGCCGTGGGGAGAGAGTTGGACAGTGTGATTAGTTCGGGGCTGACACGGGCCGTGGGGAGAGAGTGGGACAATGTGATTAGTTCGGGGACTGACACGGGCCGTGGGGAGAGAGTTGGGCAGTGTGATTAGTTCAGGGACTGACATGGGCCGTGAGGAGAGAGTTGGACAGTGTGATTAGTTCGGGACTGACACGGGCCGTGAGGAGAGAGTTGAACAGTCTGATTAGTTCAGAGACTGACACGGGCCCTGAGGAGACAGTGGGACAGTGTGATTAGTTCAGTGACTGACACGGGCCGTGAGGAGAGAGTTGAACAGTCTGATTAGTTCAGAGACTGACACGGGCCCTGAGGAGAGAGTTGGACAGTGTGATTAGTTCGGTGACTGACACGGGCAGTGAGGAGGGAGTTGGACAGTGTGATTAATTCGCGACTGACAGGATCTGTGGGCAGAGAGTTGGACAGTGTGATTAGTTCGGGGACGGACACGGGGCATGGGCAGAGAGTTGGACAGTGTGATTAGTTCGTGGACTGACACGGGCCGTGAGGAGAGAGTGGGACAATGTGATTAGTTCGGGGACTGACACGGGCCGTGGGGAGAGAGTTGGACAGTGTGATTAGTTCGGGGACTGACACGGGCCCTGAGGAGTGAGTTGGACAGTGTGATTAGTTCAGGGACTGACACGGGTCGTGGGGAGAGAGTTGGACAGTGTGATTAGTTCGGGGACTGACACGGGCCGTGAGGAGAGAGTTGGACAATGTGATTAGTTCAGGGACTGACACGGGCCGTGGGGAGAGAGTAGACAATGTGATTAGTTCAGGGACTGACACGGGCCGTGAGGAGAGAGTTGGACAGTGTGATTAGTTCGGGACTGACACGGGCCGTGAGGAGAGAGTTGAAGAGTCTGATTAGCTCAGGGACTGACACGGGCTGTGAGGAGGGAGTTGGACAGTGTGATTAATTTGGGACTGACAGGATCTGTGGGTAGAGAGTTGGACAGTGTGATTAGTTCGGGGACGGACACGGGGCATGGGCAGAGAGTTGACAATGTGATTAGTACAGGGACTGACACGGGCCGTGAGGAGAGAGTAGACAATGTGATTAGTTCAGGGACTGACACGGGCCGTGAGGAGAGAGTGGGACAATGTGATTAGTTCGGGGACTGACACGGGCCGTGAGGAGAGAGTTAGACAGTGTGATTAGTTCAGGGACTGACACGGGCCGTGAGGAGAGAGTTGGACAGTGTGATTAGTTCGGGGACTGACACGGGCCGTGTGGAGAGAGTTGGGCAGTGTGATTAGTTCGGTGACTGACACGGGCCGTGAGGAGAGAGTGGGACAATGTGATTAGTTCAGGGACTGACACGGGCCGTGGGGACAGAGTTGGGCAGTGTGATTAGTTCGGTGACTGACACGGGCCGTGAGGAGAGACTTGGGCAGTGTGATTAGATCAGGGACTGACACGGGCCGTGAGGAGAGAGTTGGGCAGTGTGATTAGTTCAGGGACTGACACGGGCCGTGGGGAGAGAGTTGGACAATGTGATTAGTTCAGGGACTGACACGGGCCGTGAGGAGAGAGTTGGGCAGTGTGATTAGTTCAGGGACTGACACGGGCCGTGGGGAGAGAGTTGGACAATGTGATTAGTTCAGGGACTGACACGGGCCGTGAGGAGAGAGTGGGACAATGTGATTAGTTCGGGGACTGACACGGGCCGTGGGGAGAGAGTGGGACAGTGTGATTAGTTCAGGGACTCACACGGGCCGTGAGGAGAGAGTTGGACAATGTGATTAGTTCGGGGACTGATACGGGCCGTGAGGAGAGAGTGGGACAGTGTGATTAGTTCGGGGACTGATACGGGCCGTGAGGAGAGAGTGGGACAGTGTGATTAGTTCAGGGACTGACACGGGCCGTGAGGAGAGAGTTGGACAGTGTGATTAGTTCAGGGACTGACACGAGCCATGGGGAGAGAGTTGGAAAATGTGATTAGTTCGGGGACTGACACGGGCCGTGGGGAAAGAGTTGGACAATGTGATTAGTTCAGGGACTGACACGGGCCGTGAGGAGAGAGTGGGACAATGTGATTAGTTCAGGGACTGACACGAGCCGTGGGGAGAGAGTTGGACAGTGTGAATAGTTCGGTGACTGACACGGGCCGTGGGGAGAAAGTTGGACAGTGTGATTTGTTCAGGGACGGACACGGGCCCTGAGGAGAGAGTGGGACAGTGGGATTAGTTCGGTGACTGACACGGGCCGTGAGGAGACAGTGGGACATTCTGATTAGTTCAGGGACTGACACGGGCCGTGAGGAGAGAGTGGGACAGTGTGATTAGTTCGGTGACTGACACGGGCCGTGGGGAGAGACTGGGACAGTGTGGTTAGTTCGGGACTGACATGGGCCGTGAGGAGACAGTTGAACAGTGTGATTAGTTCAGGGACTGACACGGGCCCTGAGGAGACAGTGGGACGGTGTGATTAGTTCAGTGACTGACAGGATCTGTGTGGAGAGTGTTGGACAGTGTGATTAGTTCAGGGACTGACACGGGCCGTGAGGAGAGAGTTCGACAGTGTGATAATTTCGGGGACTGACACGGGCCGTGAGGAGAGAGTTGGACAGTGTGAATAGTTCGGTGACTGACACGGGCCCTGAGGAGAGAGTAGACAATGTGATTAGTTCGGTGACTGACACGGGCCGTGAGGAGAGAGTTAGACAGTGTGATTAGTTCGGGGACTGACACGGGCCGTGAGGAGAGAGTGGGACAATGTGATTAGTTCAGGGACTGACACGGGCCGTGTGGAGAGAGTTGGACAGTGTGATTAGTTCGGGGACTGACACGGGCCGTGTGGAGAGAGTTGGGCAGTGTGATTAGTTCGGTGACTGACACGGGCCGTGAGGAGAGAGTGGGACAATGTGATTAGTTCAGGGACTGACACGGGCCGTGGGGACAGAGTTGGGCAGTGTGATTACTTCGGTGACTGACACGGGCCGTGAGGAGAGACTTGGGCAGTGTGATTAGATCAGGGACTGACACGGGCCGTGAGGAGAGAGTTGGGCAGTGTGATTAGTTCAGGGACTGACACGGGCCGTGGGGAGAGAGTTGGACAATGTGATTAGTTCAGGGACTGACACGGGCCGTGAGGAGAGAGTTGGGCAGTGTGATTAGTTCAGGGACTGACACGGGCCGTGGGGAGAGAGTTGGACAATGTGATTAGTTCAGGGACTGACACGGGCCGTGAGGAGAGAGTGGGACAATGTGATTAGTTCAGGGACTCACACGGGCCGTGAGGAGAGAGTTGGACAATGTGATTAGTTCGGGGACTGATACGGGCCGTGAGGAGAGAGTGGGACAGTGTGATTAGTTCAGGGACTGACACGGGCCGTGGGGAGAGAGTTGGACAGTGTGATTAGTTCAGGGACTGACACGGGCCGTGAGGAGAGAGTGGGACAGTGTGATTAGTTCAGGGACTGACACGGGCCGTGGGGAGAGAGTGGGACAATGTGATTAGTTCGGTGACTGACACGGGCCGTGAGGAGAGAGTTGGACAGTGTGATTAGTTCAGGGACTGACACGGTCCGTGAGGAGAGAGTGGGACTGTGTGATTAGTTCGGGGACTGATACGGGCCGTGAGGAGAGAGTGGGACAGAGTGATTAGTTCAGGGACTGACACAGGCCGTGAGGAGAGAGTTGGACAGTGTGATTAGTTCAGGGACTGACACGAGCCGTGGGGAGAGAGTTGGAAAATGTGATTAGTTCGGGGACTGACACGGGCCGTGGGGAAAGAGTTGGACAATGTGATTAGTTCAGGGACTGACACGGGCCGTGAGGAGAGAGTGGGACAATGTGATTAGTTCAGGGACTGACACGGGCCGTGAGGAGAGAGTGGGACGGTGTGATTAGTTCGGGGACTGACACGGGCCGTGAGGAGAGAGTTGGACAGTGTGATTAGTTCAGGGACTGACACGGGCCGTGAGGAGAGAGTTGGACAGTGTGATTTGTTCAGGGACAGACACGGGCCGTGAGGAGAGAGTGGGACAGTGTGATTAGTTCAGGGACTGACACGGGCCGTGGGGAGAGAGTGGGACAATGTGATTAGTTCGGTGACTGACACGGGCCGTGAGGAGACAGTGGGACATTGTGATTAGTTCAGGGACTGACACGGGCCGTGAGGAGAGAGTGGGACAGTGTGATTAGTTCGGTGACTGACACGGGCCGTGGGGAGAGACTGGGACAGTGTGGTTAGTTCGGGACTGACACGGGCCGTGAGGAGACAGTTGAACAGTGTGATTAGTTCAGGGACTGACACGGGCCCTGAGGAGACAGTGGGACGGTGTGATTAGTTCAGTGACTGACAGGATGTGTGTGGAGAGTGTTGGACAGTGTGATTAGTTCAGGGACTGACACGGGCCGTGAGCAGAGAGTTGGACAGTGTGATTAGTTCGGGGACTGACACGGGCCGTGAGGATAGAGTTGGGCTGTGTGATTAGTTCGGGGACTGACACGGGCCGTGAGGAGAGAGTTGGACAGTGTGATTAGTTCGGGGACTGACACGGGCCGTGAGGAGAGAGTGGGACAGTGTGATTAGTTCAGGGACTGACACGGGCCGTGAGGAGAGAGTTGGACAATGTGATTAGTTCAGGGACTGACACGGGCCGTGTGGAGAGAGTTGGACAGTGTGATTAGTTCGGGGACTGACACGGGCCGTGAGGAGAGATTTGGACAATGTGATTAGTTCGGTGACTGACACGGGCCGTGAGGAGAGAGTTGGGCAATGTGATTAGTTCGGGGACTGACACGGGCCGTGAGGAGAGAGTTGGACAGTGTGATTAGTTCAGGGACAGACACGGGCCGTGGGGAGAGAGTTGGGCAGTGTGATTAGTTCGTTGACTGACACGGGCCGTGAGGAGAGATTGGGACAATCTGATTAGTTCGGTGACTGACACGGGCCGTGAGGAGAGAGTGGGACAATGTGATTAGTTCAGGGACTGACACGGGCCGTGAGGAGAGATTGGGACAGTGTGATTAGTTCAGGGACTGACACGGGCCGTGAGGAGAGAGTGGGACAATGTGATTAGTTCAGGGACTGACACGGGCCGTGAGGAGAGAGTGGGACAATGTGATTAGTTCAGGGACTGACACGGGCCGTGAGGAGAGAGTGGGACAATGTGATTAGTTCAGGGACTGACACGGGCCGTGAGGAGACAGTGGGACAGTGTGATTAGTTCAGGGACTGACACGGGCCGTGAGGAGAGAGTTGGACAGTGTGATTAGTTCGGTGACTGACACGGGCCGTGAGGAGAGAGTGGGACAGTGTGATTAGTTCGGGGACTGACACGGGCCATGAGGACAGAGTTAGACAGTGTGATTAGTTCAGGGACTGACACGGGCCGTGAGGAGAGAGTAGAAAATGTGATTAGTTCAGGGACTGACACGGGTCGTGGGGAGAGAGTTGGACAGTGTGATTAGTTCGGGGACTGACACGGGCCGTGAGGAGAGAGTGGGACAGTGTGATTAGTTCAGGGACTGACACGGGCCGTGGGGAGAGAGTTGGACAATGTGATTAGTTCAGGGACTGACACGGGCTGTGAGGAGAGAGTAGAAAATGTGATTAGTTCAGGGACAGACTGGGGCCGTGTGGAGAGAGTTGGACAGTGTGATTAGTTCGGGGACTGACACGGGCCATGGGCAGAGAGTTGGACAGTGTGATTAGTTCAGGGGCTGATACGGGCCCTGAAGAGACAGTGGGACAGTGTGATTAGTTCAGGGACTGACACGGGCCGTGGGGAGAGAGTTGGACAGTGTGATTAGTTCAGGGACTGACACGGGCCGTGAGGAGAGAGTGGGACAATGTGATTAGTTCAGGGACTGACCCGGGCCGTGAGGAGAGAGTTGGACAATGTGATTAGTTCAGGGACTGACACGGGCCGTGAGGAGAGAGTGGGACAGTGTGATTAGTTCGGGGACTGACACGGGCCGTGGGGAGAGAGTTGGACAATGGGATTAGTTCGGGGACTGACACGGTCCGTGAGGAGAGAGTGGGACAATGTGATTAGTTCAGGGACTGACACGGGCCGTGAGGAGAGAGTGGGACAGTGTGATTAGTTCGGTGACTGACACGGGCCGTGAGGAGGGAGTTGGACAGTGTGATTAGTTCAGGGACTGACACGGGCCGTGAGGTGAGAGTGGGACAGTGTGATTAGTTCAGGGTCTGACACGGGCCCTGAGGAGACAGTGGGACAGTGTGATTAGTTCAGGGACTGACACGGGCCGTGAGGAGAGAGTGGGACAGTGTGATTAGTTCGGTGACTGACACGGGCCGTGAGGAGGGAGTTGGACAGTGTGATTAGTTCGGTGACTGACACGGGCCGTGGGGAGAGAGTTGGACAATGTGATTAGTTCGGGACTGACACGGGCCGTGAGGAGAGAGTTGGACAGTGTGATTAGTTCAGGGACTGACACGGGCCGTGAGGAGAGAGTTGAACAGTGTGATTAGTTCAGGGACTGACACGGGCCGTGAGGAGAGAGTTGGACAGTGTGATTAGTTCAGGGACTGACACGGGCCGTGAGGAGAGAGTTGGACAGTGTGATTAGTTCAGGGACTGACACGGGCCCTGAGGAGAGAGTGGGACAGTGTGATTAGTTCAGGGTCTGACACGGGCCGTGAGGAGGGAGTTGGACAGTGTGATTAGCTCAGGGACTGACACTGGCCCTGGGGAGACAGTGGGACAGTGTGATTAGTTCGGGGACTGACACGGGCCATGAGGACAGAGTTAGACAGTGTGATTAGTTCAGGGACTGACACGGGCCGTGAGGCGAGAGTTGGACAGTGTGATTAGTTCGGGGACTGACACGGGCCGTGAGGAGAGAGTGGGACTGTGTGATTAGTTCAGGGACTGACACGGGCCGTGAGGAGAGAGTTGGGCAGTGTGATTAGTTCAGGGACTGACACGGGCCGTGAGGAGAGAGTGGGACAGTGTGATTAGTTCAGGGTCTGACACGGGCCCTGAGGAGAGAGTGGGACAGTGTGATTAGTTCTGGGTCTGACACGGGCCGTGAGGAGGGAGTTGGACAGTGTGATTAGTTCAGGGACTGACACTGGCCTTGGGGAGACAGTGGGACAGTGTGATTAGTTCGGGGACCGACACGGGCCGTGAGGGGAGAGTGGGACAATGTGATTAGTTCGGGGACTGACACGGGCCGTGGGAAGGGAGTTGGACAGTGTGATTAGTTCAGGGACTGACACGGGACGTGTGGAGAGAGTTGGACACTGTTATTAGTTCAGGGACTGACACGGGCCGTGGGGAGAGAGTTGGACAATGTGATTAGTTCGGTGACTGACACGGGCCGTGAGGAGAGAGTTGGACAGTGTGATTAGTTCGGTGACTGACACGGGCCGTGAGGAGAGAGTTGGACAGTGTGATTAGTTCTGGGACTGACACGGGCCGTGGGGAGAGAGTGGGACAGTGTGATTAGTTCAGGGACTGACATGGGCCGTGAGGAGGGAGTTGGACAGTGTGATTAATTCGGGACTGACAGGATCCGTGGGTAGAGAGTTGGACAGTGTGATTAGTTCGGTGACTGACACGGGCCGTGAGGAGGGAGTTGAACAGTGTGATTAATTCGGGACTGACAGGATCTGTGGGTAGAGAGTTGGACAGTGTGATTAGTTCGGGGACTGACACGGGCCGTGAGGATAGAGTTGGGCAGTGTGATTAGTTCGGGGACTGACACGGGCCGTGAGGAGAGAGTTGGACAGTGTGATTAGTTCAGGGACTGACACGGGCCGTGGGGAGAGAGTGGAACAGTGTGATTAGTTCAGGGACAGACACGGGCCGTGAGCAGAGAGTTGGACAGTGTGATTAGTTCGCGACTGACAGGATCTGTGGGTAGAGAGTTGGACAGTCTGATTAGTTCGGGGACGGACACGGGGCATGGGCAGAGAGTTGGACAGTCTGATTAGTTCGGGGACTCAAACGGGCCGTGGGGAGAGAGTTGGACAGTGTGATTAGTTCAGGGACTGACACGGGCCGTGGGGAGAGAGTTGGACAGTGTGATTAGTTCAGGGACTGACACGGGCCGTGAGGAGAGAGTTGGACAGTGTGATTAGTTCAGGGGCTGACACGGGCCGTGAGGAGAGAGTGGGACAGTGTGATTAGTTCAGGGACTGACACGGGCCCTGAGGAGAGAGTGGGACAGTGTGATTAGTTCGGTGACTGACACGGGCCTTGAGGAGGGAGTTGGACAGTGTGATTAGTTCAGGGACTGACACGGGCCGTGAGGAGAGAGTTGGACAGTGTGATTAGTTCGGGGACTGACACGGGCCGTGGGGAGAGAGTTGGACAGTGTGATTAGTTCAGGGACTGACACGGGCCGTGGGGAGAGAGTTGGACAGTGTGATTAGTTCAGGGACTGACACGGGCCGTGAGGAGAGAGTTGGACAGTGTGATTAGTTCAGGGGCTGACACGGGCCGTGAGGAGAGAGTGGGACAGTGTGATTAGTTCAGGGACTGACACGGGCCCTGAGGAGAGAGTGGGACAGTGTGATTAGTTCGGTGACTGACACGGGCCTTGAGGAGGGAGTTGGACAGTGTGATTAGTTCAGGGACTGACACGGGCCGTGAGGAGAGAGTTGGACAGTGTGATTAGTTCGGGGACTGACACGGGCCGTAAGGAGAGAGTTGGACAGTGTGATTAGTTCAGGGACTGACACGGGCCGTGGGGAGAGAGTTGGACAATGTGATTAGTTCAGGGACTGACACGGGCCCTGAGGAGAGAGTGGGACAGTGTGATAAGTTCAGGGTCTGACACGGGCCGTGAGGAGGGAGTTGGACAGTGTGATTAGTTCAGGGACTGACACGGGCCGTGAGGAGAGAGTTGGACAGTGTGATTAGTTCGGGGACTGACACGGGCCATGAGGACAGAGTTAGACAGTGTGATTAGTTCAGGGACTGACACGGGCCGTGGGGAGAGAGTGGGACAGTGTGATTAGTTCAGGGACTGACACGGGCCGTGAGGAGAGAGTTGGACAGTGTAATTATTTCGGGGACTGACACGGTCCCTGAGGAGACAGTGGGACAGTGTGATTAGTTCAGGGACTGACATGGGCCGTGGGGAGAGAGTTGGACAATGTGATTAGTTCAGGGACTGACACGGGCCGTGAGGAGAGAGTGGGACAATGTGATTAGTTCAGGGACTGACACGGGCCGTGAGGAGAGAGTGGGACAGTGTGATTAGTTCGGGGACTGACACGGGCCGTGAGGAGAGAGTTGGACAGTGTGATTAGTTCAGGGACTGACTCGGGCCGTGAGGAGAGAGTGGGACAATGTGATTAGTTCAGGGACTGACACGGGCCGTGAGGAGAGAGTGGGACAGTGTGATTAGTTCGGGGACTGACACGGGCCGTGAGGAGAGAGTTGGACAGTGTGATTAGTTCGGGGACTGACACGGGCCGTGAGGGGAGAGTTGGACAGTGTGATTAGTTCAGGGACTGACACGGGCCGTGAGGAGAGAGTGGGACAGTGTGATTAGTTCGGTGACTGACACGGGCCGTGAGGAGAGAGTTGGACAGTGTGATTAGTTCAGGGTCTGACACGGGCCCTGAGGAGACAGTGGGACAATGTGATTAGTTCAGGAACTGACACGGGCCCTGAGGAGAGAGTTGGGCATTGTGATTAGTTCAGGGTCTGACACGGGCCCTGAGGAGAGAGTTGGACAGTGTGATTAGTTCGGTGACTGACACGGGCCGTGAGGAGAGAGTGGGACAGTGTGATTAGTTCAGGAACTGACACGGGCCCTGAGGAGAGAGTGGGACAGTGTGATTAGTTCAGGGACTGACACGGGCCGTGAGGAGGGAGTTGGACAGTGTGATTAGTTCAGGGACTGACACTGGCCCTGGGGAGACAGTGGGACAGTGTGATTAGTTCGGGGACTGACACGGGCCATGAGGACAGAGTTAGACAGTGTGATTAGTTCAGGGACTGACACGGGCCGTGAGGAGAGAGTTGGACAGTGTGATTAGTTCGGGGACTGACACGGGCCGTGAGGAGAGAGTGGGACTGTGTGATTAGTTCAGGGACTGACACGGGCCGTGAGGAGAGAGTTGGGCAGTGTGATTAGTTCAGGGACTGACACGGGCCGTGAGGAGAGAGTGGGACAGTGTGATTAGTTCAGGGTCTGACACGGGCCCTGAGGAGAGAGTGGGACAGTGTGATTAGTTCAGGGTCTGACACGGGCCCTGAGGAGACAGTGGGACATTGTGATTAGTTCAGGGACTGACACGGGCCGTGAGGAGAGAGTTGGACAGTGTGATTAGTTCGGTGACTGACACGGGCCCTGAGGAGAGAGTGGGACAGTGTGATTAGTTCGGTGACTGACACGGGCCGTGAGGAGGGAGTTGGACAGTGTGATTAGTTCAGGGACTGACACGGGCCGTGAGGAGAGAGTTGGACAGTGTGATTAGTTCGGGGACTGACACGGGCCGTGAGGAGAGAGTTGGACAATGTGATTAGTTCGGTGACTGACACGGGCCGTGAGGAGGGAGTTGGACAGTGTGATTAGTTCAGGGACTGACACGGGCCGTGAGGAGAGAGTTGGACAGTGTGATTAGTTCGGTGACTGACACGGGCCGTGAGGAGAGAGTGGGACAGTGTGATTAGTTCGGGGACTGACACGGGCCGTAAGGAGAGAGTTGGACAGTGTGATTAGTTCAGGGACTGACACGGGCCCTGAGGAGAGAGTGGGACAGTGTGATTAGTTCAGGGTCTGACACGGGCCGTGAGGAGGGAGTTGGACAGTGTGATTAGTTCAGGGACTGACACTGGCCCTGGGGAGACAGTGGGACAGTGTGATTAGTTCGGGGACTGACACGGGCCATGAGGACAGAGTTAGACAGTGTGATTAGTTCAGGGACTGACACGGGCCGTGAGGAGAGAGTTGGACAGTGTGATTATTTCAGGGACTGACACGGGCCGTGAGGAGAGAGTTGGACAGTGTGATTATTTCATGGACTGACACGGGCCGTTAGGAGAGTGTTGGACAGTGTGATTAGTTCAGGGACTGACACGGGACGTGAGGAGAGAGTTGGGCAATGTGATTAGTTCAGGGACTGACACGGGCCGTTAGGAGAGTGTTGGACAGTGTGATTAGTTCAGGGACTGACACGGGCCGTGGGGAGAGAGTTGGACAATGTGATTAGTTCGGTGACTGACACGGGCCCTGAGGAGAGAGTTGGGCAGTGTGATTAGTTCAGGGACTGACACGGGCCGTGAGGAGAGAGTTGGGCAGTGTGATTAGTTCAGGGACTGACATGGGCCGTGAGGAGAGAGTGGGACAGTGTGATTAGTTCAGGGACTGACATGGGCCGTGAGGAGAGAGTGGGACAGTGTGATTAGTTCGGTGACTGACACGGGCCGTGAGGAGAGAGTTGGACAGTGTGATTAGTTCGGGGACTGACACGGGCCGTGAGGAGAGAGTTGGGCAGTGTGATTAGTTCAGGGACTGACATGGGCCGTGAGGAGAGAGTTGGACAATGTGATTAGTTCAGGGACTGACACGGGCCGTGGGGAGAGAGTTGGACAGTGTGATTAGTTCGGGGACTGACACGGGCCGTGGGGAGAGAGTTGGGCAGTGTGATTAGTTCAGGGACTGACATGGGCCGTGAGGAGAGAGTTGGACAATGTGATTAGTTCAGGGACTGACACGGGCCGTGGGGAGAGAGTTGGACAGTGTGATTAGTTCAGGGACTGACACGGGCCGTGAGCAGAGAGTTGGACAGTGTGATTAGTTCGGGGACTGACACGGGCCGTGAGGAGAGAGTGGGACGGTGTGATTAGTTCGGGGACTGACACGGGCCGTGAGGAGAGAGTGGGACGGTGTGATTAGTTCAGGGACTGACACGGGCCGTGGGGAGAGAGTTGGACAGTGTGATTAGTTCAGGGACTGACACGGGCCGTGAGGAGAGAGTGGGACAATGTGATTAGTTCAGTGACTGACACGGGCCGTGGGGAGAGAGTTGGACAGTGTGATTAGTTCGGGGACTGACACGGGCCGTGAGGAGAGAGTGGGACGGTGTGATTAGTTCGGGGACTGACACGGGCCGTGAGGAGAGAGTGGGACGGTGTGATTAGTTCAGGGACTGACACGGGCCGTGGGGAGAGAGTTGGACAGTGTGATTAGTTCAGGGACTGACACGGGCCGTGAGGAGAGAGTTGGACAGTGTGATTAGTTCAGGGACTGACATGGGCCCTGAGGAGAGAGTTGGACAGTGTGATTAGTTCAGGGACTGACACGGGCCGTGGGGAGAGAGTTGGACAGTGTGATTAGTTCAGGGACTGACACGGGCCGTGGGGAGAGAGTTGGACAGTGTGATTAGTTCAGGGACTGACACGGGCCGTGAGGAGGGAGTTGGACAGTGTGATTAGTTCAGGGACTGACACGGGCCGTGAGGAGAGAGTTGGACAGTGTGATTAGTTCGGGGACTGACACGGGCCGTGAGGAGAGAGTTGGACAATGTGATTAGTTCGGTGACTGACACGGGCCGTGAGGAGGGAGTTGGACAGTGTGATTAGTTCAGGGACTGACACGGGCCGTGAGGAGAGAGTTGGACAGTGTGATTAGTTCGGTGACTGACACGGGCCGTGAGGAGAGAGTGGGACAGTGTGATTAGTTCGGGGACTGACACGGGCCGTAAGGAGAGAGTTGGACAGTGTGATTAGTTCAGGGACTGACACGGGCCCTGAGGAGAGAGTGGGACAGTGTGATTAGTTCAGGGTCTGACACGGGCCGTGAGGAGGGAGTTGGACAGTGTGATTAGTTCAGGGACTGACACTGGCCCTGGGGAGACAGTGGGACAGTGTGATTAGTTCGGGGACTGACACGGGCCATGAGGACAGAGTTAGACAGTGTGATTAGTTCAGGGACTGACACGGGCCGTGAGGAGAGAGTTGGACAGTGTGATTATTTCAGGGACTGACACGGGCCGTGAGGAGAGAGTTGGACAGTGTGATTATTTCATGGACTGACACGGGCCGTTAGGAGAGTGTTGGACAGTGTGATTAGTTCAGGGACTGACACGGGACGTGAGGAGAGAGTTGGGCAATGTGATTAGTTCAGGGACTGACACGGGCCGTTAGGAGAGTGTTGGACAGTGTGATTAGTTCAGGGACTGACACGGGCCGTGGGGAGAGAGTTGGACAATGTGATTAGTTCGGTGACTGACACGGGCCCTGAGGAGAGAGTTGGGCAGTGTGATTAGTTCAGGGACTGACACGGGCCGTGAGGAGAGAGTTGGGCAGTGTGATTAGTTCAGGGACTGACATGGGCCGTGAGGAGAGAGTGGGACAGTGTGATTAGTTCAGGGACTGACATGGGCCGTGAGGAGAGAGTGGGACAGTGTGATTAGTTCGGTGACTGACACGGGCCGTGAGGAGAGAGTTGGACAGTGTGATTAGTTCGGGGACTGACACGGGCCGTGAGGAGAGAGTTGGGCAGTGTGATTAGTTCAGGGACTGACATGGGCCGTGAGGAGAGAGTTGGACAATGTGATTAGTTCAGGGACTGACACGGGCCGTGGGGAGAGAGTTGGACAGTGTGATTAGTTCGGGGACTGACACGGGCCGTGGGGAGAGAGTTGGGCAGTGTGATTAGTTCAGGGACTGACATGGGCCGTGAGGAGAGAGTTGGACAATGTGATTAGTTCAGGGACTGACACGGGCCGTGGGGAGAGAGTTGGACAGTGTGATTAGTTCAGGGACTGACACGGGCCGTGAGCAGAGAGTTGGACAGTGTGATTAGTTCGGGGACTGACACGGGCCGTGAGGAGAGAGTGGGACGGTGTGATTAGTTCGGGGACTGACACGGGCCGTGAGGAGAGAGTGGGACGGTGTGATTAGTTCAGGGACTGACACGGGCCGTGGGGAGAGAGTTGGACAGTGTGATTAGTTCAGGGACTGACACGGGCCGTGAGGAGAGAGTGGGACAATGTGATTAGTTCAGTGACTGACACGGGCCGTGGGGAGAGAGTTGGACAGTGTGATTAGTTCGGGGACTGACACGGGCCGTGAGGAGAGAGTGGGACGGTGTGATTAGTTCGGGGACTGACACGGGCCGTGAGGAGAGAGTGGGACGGTGTGATTAGTTCAGGGACTGACACGGGCCGTGGGGAGAGAGTTGGACAGTGTGATTAGTTCAGGGACTGACACGGGCCGTGAGGAGAGAGTTGGACAGTGTGATTAGTTCAGGGACTGACATGGGCCCTGAGGAGAGAGTTGGACAGTGTGATTAGTTCAGGGACTGACACGGGCCGTGGGGAGAGAGTTGGACAGTGTGATTAGTTCAGGGACTGACACGGGCCGTGGGGAGAGAGTTGGACAGTGTGATTAGTTCAGGGACTGACACGGGCCGTGAGGAGAGAGTTGGACAGTATGATTAGTTCAGGGACTGACACGGGCCGTGAGGTGAGAGTGGGACAGTGTGATTAGTTCGGGGACTGACACGGGCCGTGAGGAGAGAGTTGGACAATGTGATTAGTTCGGGGACTGACACGGGCCGTGAGGAGAGAGTTGGACAGTGTGATTAGTTCAGGGACTGACACGGGCCGTGAGGAGAGAGTGGGACAGTGTGATTAGTTCGGTGACTGACACGGGCCGTGAGGAGGGAGTTGGACAGTGTGATTAGTTCAGGGACTGACACGGGCCTTGAGGAGAGAGTTGGACACTGTGATTAGTTCGGTGACTGACAAGGGCCATGAGGAGAGAGTGGGACAGTGTGATTAGTTCGGTGACTGACACGGGCCGTGGGGAGAGAGTGGGACAATGTGATTAGTTCGGGGACTGACACGGGCCGTGAGGAGAGAGTGGGACAATGTGATTAGTTCGGGGACTGACACGGGCCGTGAGGAGAGAGTTGGACAGTGTGATTAGTTCGGGGACTGACACGGGCCGTGGGGAGAGAGTGGGACAATGTGATTAGTTCGGGGACTGACACGGGCCGTGAGGAGAGAGTTGGACAGTGTGATTAGTTCGGTGACTGACACGGGCCGTGAGGAGAGAGTTGGACAGTGTGATTAGTTCGGGGACTGACACGGGCCGTGAGGAGAGAGTTGGACAATGTGATTAGTTCGGGGACTGACACGGGCCGTGGGGAGAGAGTTGGACAATGTGATTAGTTCGGGGACTGACACGGGCCGTGAGGAGAGAGTTGGACAGTGTGATTAGTTCGGTGACTGACACGGGCCGTGAGGAGAGTGTGGGACAATGTGATTAGTTCGGGGACTGACACGGGCCGTGAGGAGAGAGTGGGTCAGTGTGATTAGTTCAGGGACTGACACGGGCCGTGAGGAGAGAGTTGGGCAATGTGATTAGTTCGGTGACTGACACGGGCCGTGAGGAGAGAGTTGGACAGTGTGATTAGTTCGGGGACTGACACGGGCCGTGAGGAGAGAGTTGGACAGTGTGATTAGTTCGGGGACTGACACGGGCCGTGAGGAGAGAGTGGGACAGTGTGATTAGTTCGGTGACTGACACGGGCCGTGAGGAGAGAGTTGGACATTGTGATTAGTTCAGGGACTGACACGGGCCGTGGGGAGAGAGTTGGACAGTGTGATTAGTTCAGGGACTGACACTGGCCCTGGGGAGACAGTGGGACAGTGTGATTAGTTCGGGGACTGACACGGGCCATGAGGACAGAGTTAGACAGTGTGATTAGTTCAGGGACTGACACGGGCCGTGAGGAGAGAGTTGGACAGTGTGATTAGTTCGGGGACTGACAGGATCTGTGGGTAGAGAGTTGGACAGTCTGATTAGTTCGGGGACGGACACGGGGCATGGGCAGAGAGTTGGACAGTCTGATTAGTTCGGGGACTCAAACGGGCCGTGGGGAGAGAGTTGGACAGTGTGATTAGTTCGGTGACTGACACGGGCCGTGAGGAGAGAGTTGGACAGTGTGATTAGTTCAGGGACTGACACGGGCCGTGAGGAGAGAGTTGGACAGTGTGATTAGTTCGGTGACTGACAAGGGCCGTGAGGAGAGAGTTGGACAGTGTGATTAGTTCAGGGACTGACACGGGCCGTGGGGAGAGAGTTGGACAGTGTGATTAGTTCAGGGACTGACACGGGCCGTGAGGAGAGAGTTGGACAGTGTGATTAGTTCAGGGGCTGACATGGGCCGTGAGGAGAGAGTTGGACAGTGTGATTAGTTCAGGGACTGACACGGGCCGTGAGGAGAGAGTTGGACAGTGTGATTAGTTCTGTGACTGACACGGGCCGTGAGAAGAGAGTTGAACAGTGTGATTAGTTCAGGGACTGACACGGGCCGTGAGGAGAGAGTGGGACAGTGTGATTAGTTCAGGGACTGACACGGGCCGTGAGGAGAGAGTGGGACAATGTGATTAGTTCAGGGACTGACACGGGCCGTGCGGAGAGAGTGGGACAATGTGATTAGTTCAGGGACTGACACGGGCCGTGGGGAGAGAGTTGGACAATGTGATTAGTTCGGTGACTGACACGGGCCGTGAGGAGAGAGTTGGACAGTGTGATTAGTTCGGTGACTGACACGGGCCGTGAGGAGGGAGTTGGACAGTGTGATTAGTTCAGGGACTGACACGGGCCGTGAGGAGAGAGTTGGACAGTGTGATAAGTTCAGGGTCTGACACGGGCCGTGAGGAGGGAGTTGGACAGTGTGATTAGTTCAGGGACTGACACGGGCCGTGAGGAGAGAGTTGGACAGTGTGATTAGTTCGGGGACTGACACGGGCCATGAGGACAGAGTTAGACAGTGTGATTAGTTCAGGGACTGACACGGGCCGTGGGGAGAGAGTGGGACAGTGTGATTAGTTCAGGGACTGACACGGGCCGTGAGGAGAGAGTTGGACAGTGTAATTATTTCGGGGACTGACACGGGCCCTGAGGAGACAGTGGGACAGTGTGATTAGTTCAGGGACTGACACGGGCCGTGAGGAGAGAGTTGGACAGTGTGATTAGTTCAGGGACTGACACGGGCCGTGAGCAGAGAGTTGGACAATGTGATTAGTTCGGTGACTGACACGGGCCGTGAGGAGAGAGTTGGACAGTGTGATTAGTTCAGGGACTGACACGGGCCGTGAGGAGAGATTTGGACAGTGTGATTAGTTCAGGGACTGACACGGGCCGTGAGGAGAGAGTTGGACACTGTGATTAGTTCGGTGACTGACACGGGCCGTGAGGAGAGAGTTGGACAATGTGATTAGTTCGGGGACTGACACGGGCCGTGAGGAGAGAGTTGGACAGTGTGATTAGTTCGGTGACTGACACGGGCCGTGGGGAGAGAGTGGGACAATGTGATTAGTTCGGGGACTGACACGGGCCGTGAGGAGAGAGTTGGACAGTGTGATTAGTTCGGTGACTGACACGGGCCGTGGGGAGAGAGTGGGACAATGTGATTAGTTCGGGGACTGACACGGGCCGTGAGGAGAGAGTTGGACAGTGTGATTAGTTCGGTGACTGACACGGGCCGTGAGGAGAGAGTTGGACAGTGTGATTAGTTCAGGGACTGACACGGGCCGTGAGGAGAGAGTTGGACAGTGTGATTAGTTCGGGGACTGACACGGGCCGTGAGGAGAGAGTTGGACAGTGTGATTAGTTCGGGGACTGACACGGGCCCTGAGGAGAGAGTTGGACAGTGTGATTAGTTCGGGGACTGACACGGGCCGTGAGGAGAGAGTTGGACAGTGTGATTAGTTCGGTGACTGACACGGGCCGTGAGGAGAGAGTTGGACAGTGTGATTAGTTCAGGGACTGACACGGGCCGTGAGGAGAGAGTTGGACAGTGTGATTAGTTCAGGGACTGACACGGGCCGTGAGGAGAGAGTTGGACAGTGTGATTAGTTCAGGGACTGACACGGGCCGTGAGGAGAGAGTTGGACAGTGTGATTAGTTCAGGGACTGACACGGGCCGTGAGGAGAGAGTGGGACAGTGTGATTAGTTCAGGGTCTGACACGGGCCCTGAGGAGACAGTGGGACAGTGTGATTAGTTCAGGGACTGACCCGGGCCGTGAGGAGAGAGTTGGACAGTGTGATTAGTTCGGGGACTGACACGGGCCGTGAGGAGACAGTTGGACAGTGTGATTAGTTCGGGGACTGACACGGGCCGTGAGGAGAGAGTTGGACACTGTGATTAGTTCGGTGACTGACACAGGCCGTGAGGAGAGAGTTGGACAGTGTGATTAGTTCAGGGACTGACACGGGCCGTGAGGAGAGAGTTGGGCATTGTGATTAGTTCAGGGACTGACACGGGCCGTGAGGAGAGAGTGGGACAGTGTGATTAGTTCAGGGACTGACACGGGCCGTGAGGAGAGAGTTGGGCATTGTGATTAGTTCAGGGACTGACACGGGCCGTGAGGAGAGAGTTGGACAGTGTGATTAGTTCAGGGACTGACACGGGCCGTGAGGAGGGAGTTGGACAGTGTGATTAGTTCAGGGACTGACACGGGCCGTGAGGAGAGAGTGGGACTGTGTGATTAGTTCAGGGACTGACACGGGCCGTGAGGAGAGAGTTGGGCAGTGTGATTAGTTCAGGGACTGACACGGGCCGTGAGGAGAGAGTGGGACAGTGTGATTAGTTCAGGGTCTGACACGGGCCCTGAGGAGAGAGTGGGACAGTGTGATTAGTTCAGGGTCTGACACGGGCCCTGAGGAGAGAGTGGGACAGTGTGATTAGTTCAGTGTCTGACACGGGCCGTGAGGAGGGAGTTGGACAGTGTGATTAGTTCAGGGACTGACACTGGCCTTGGGGAGACAGTGGGACAGTGTGATTAGTTCGGGGACTGACACGGGCCATGAGGACAGAGTTAGACAGTGTGATTAGTTCATGGACTGACACGGGCCGTGAGGAGAGAGTTGGACAGTGTGATTAGTTCGGGGACTGACACGGGCCGTGAGGAGAGAGTGGGACTGTGTGATTAGTTCAGGGACTGACACGGGCCGTGAGGAGAGAGTTGGGCAGTGTGATTAGTTCAGGGACTGACACGGGCCGTGAGGAGAGAGTGGGACAGTGTGATTAGTTCAGGGTCTGACACGGGCCCTGAGGAGAGAGTGGGACAGTGTGATTAGTTCAGGGTCTGACACGGGCCCTGAGGAGAGAGTGGGACAGTGTGATTAGTTCAGGGTCTGACACGGGCCGTGAGGAGGGAGTTGGACAGTGTGATTAGTTCAGGGACTGACACTGGCCTTGGGGAGACAGTGGGACAGTGTGATTAGTTCGGGGACTGACACGGGCCATGAGGACAGAGTTAGACAGTGTGATTAGTTCATGGACTGACACGGGCCGTGAGGAGAGAGTTGGACAGTGTGATTAGTTCGGGGACCGACACGGGTCGTGAGGGGAGAGTGGGACAATGTGATTAGTTCGGGGACTGACACGGGCCGTGGGAAGGGAGTTGGACAGTGTGATTAGTTCAGGGACTGACACGGGACGTGTGGAGAGAGTTGGACACTGTTATTAGTTCAGGGACTGACACGGGCCGTGGGGAGAGAGTTGGACAGTGTGATTAGTTCAGGGACTGACTCGGGCCGTGAGGAGAGAGTTGGGCAGTGTGATTAGTTCAGGGACTGACACGGGCCGTGGGGAGAGAGTTGGACAGTGTGATTAGTTCGGTGACTGACACGGGCCGTGAGGAGAGAGTGGGACATTGTGATTAGTTCGGTGACTGACACGGGCCGTGAGGAGAGTGTGGGACAGTGTGATTAGTTCAGGGACTGACACGGGCCGTGAGGAGGGAGTTGGACAGTGTGATTAATTCGGGACTGACAGGATCCGTGGGTAGAGAGTTGGACAGTGTGATTAGTTCGGTGACTGACACGGGCCGTGAGGAGGGAGTTGAACAGTGTGATTAATTCGGGACTGACAGGATCTGTGGGTAAAGAGTTGGACAGTGTGATTAGTTCGGGGACTGACACGGGCCGTGAGGATAGAGTTGGGCAGTGTGATTAGTTCGGGGACTGACACGGGCCGTGAGGAGAGAGTTGGACAGTGTGATTAGTTCAGGGACTGACACGGGCCGTGGGGAGAGAGTGGAACAGTGTGATTAGTTCGGGGACTGACACGGGCCGTGAGGAGAGAGTTGGACAGTGTGATTAGTTCGGGGACTGACACGGGCCGTGAGGAGAGAGTTGGACAGTCTGATTAGTTCGGGGACGGACACGGGGCCGTGAGGAGAGAGTTAGACAGTGTGATTAGGTCAGGGACTGACACGGGCCGTGAGGAGAGAGTTGGACGGTGTGATTAGTTCAGGGACTGACACGGGCCGTGGGCAGAGAGTTGGACAGTGTGATTAGTTCGGGGACTGACACGGGCCATGAGGAGAGAGTTAGACAGTGTGATTAGTTCAGGGACTGACACGGGCCGTGAGGAGAGAGTTGGACAGTGTGATTAGTTCAGGGGCTGACACGGGCCGTGAGGAGAGAGTGGGACAATGTGATTAGTTCAGGGACTGACACCGGCCGTCGGAGAGAGTGGGACAATGTGATTAGTTCAGGGACTGACACGCGCCGTGGGGAGAGAGTTGGACAGTGTGATTAGTTCAGGGACTGACACGGGCCGTGAGGAGAGAGTGGGACAGTGTGATTAGTTCGGGGGCTGACACGGGCCGTCGGGAGAGAGTTGGACAGTGTGATTAGTTCAGGGACTGACACGGGCCGTGAGGAGAGAGTGGGACAGTGTGATTAGTTCGGGGACTGACACGGGCCGTGAGGAGAGAGTGGGACAGTGTGATTAGTTCGGTGACTGACACGGGCCGTGAGGAGAGAGTGGGACAGTGTGACACCCTAATGGCCACTACATCATAATTCCATGTACGTGCTGTAATTGTTATCTGGATATATGGTTAAGTATGTATTCATTGAGGGCCTCGCTCACTTCCACAGCCTCCAAGCACATCTTCCCACCTTTATCTCTAATCGGTCCTTTCTTCACTCCTGTCAACCTTTGGTTCTTCACATAATTGATGAATGCCTTGGTGTTTATATTTGCCCTACTCCCCAAGACCTTCTCATGCCCCTTGTTCCTCTCCTCAGCTCCTTCTTAAGCTCCTTTCCAGCTACCCTATATTCCTCAATAGAGTCATCTGATCCTTGCGTCCTGAACCTCACGTATGCTGCCTTCTTCCATCTGAGTAGATTCTCCACCTCAATTGTCACCTGTGGTTCCTTCACCCTACCATTCTTTATCTTCCTCACTGGGACAGGTTTATCCTTAACATCCTGCAAGAGATCTCTAAACATTGACCACATGTCCATAGTATATTTCCCTGTAAAAACAATCATCCCAATTCACAGCCGCAAGTTCTAGACTTATAGCCTCATAATTTGCCCTTCCCCAACTAAAAATGTTCCTGTCCTGTTTGATTCTATCCTTTTCCATTATAATGCTAAAGGCCAGGGAACGGTGATCACTGTCCCCCAGATGCTCACCCACCTACAGATCAGTGACCTGATCCGGTTCGTTACCTAACACTAGATCTGGTATGGCATTACGCTACGTCGCCCTGTCAACATACCGTGACAGGAATCCATCCTGGACACACTTAACAAACTCTGCTCCGTCAAAATCATTGGAACTAATCAGGTGCCAATCAGTATTAGGGAAGTTAAAGTCACCCATGATAACCACCCTGTTATTTTCGCACCTTTCCAAAATCTGCCTCCCAATCTGCTCCTCGGTATCTCTGCCGCTACCAGCGGGCCTGTAGAATACCCCCAGTCGTGTAACTGCTCCCGTCCGGTTCCTGATTTCACACATACTGACTCAAATGAGGATCCTTCTACATAACCCACCCTTTCTATAGCTGTGATAGTATCCCTGACCAGTAATGCCACCCATCTTCCCCTTCCCCCCTCTCTATCCCTTTGAAAGCACTGAAATCCAAGAATATTGAGAATCCATTCCTGCCCTGGTGCCAGCCAAGTCTCTGTAATGGCCACAACATCATAATTCCATGTACGTATCCAAGCTCTCAGTTCATCACCTTTGTTCCTGATGCTTCTTGCATTGAAGTACACACACTTTAGCCCTTCTACGTTACTACCTTTGTACCCTTTATTCTGTTTCTCTTTGCTCAAAGCCTCTCTATATGTTAGATCTGACTTTACTCCATGCACTATACTTGCAGTACTCGCATGACCTGAATCCTCCTCCACCTCACTATCTGCTGTAACGCTCCTGTTCCCCTCCCCCTTCAAATCAAGTACAAGCCCGCTCCTGTGCCTCCTAAACTTTTCCACTACGCTTCTAGCATCGAACTATCCGCAGCCCAGTCGAACATTAGTCGAACTGTGCTCAACCATTTGACAAAGGTCTAAACAACATCTAGCTGCGACAGCTCTCCAGTATCAGTTCTGGCTCTCCGTATATCAACTCCCTTCCACTCCGGTTTAAACCCCCAACCCCATCCCGTATGCCACAAGCAAACTTTCCCACAAGGGTATTAGACCCCTTCCAGTTCATCGCAAACCATCTTTTCTACTCAGGTCTCAAATTGCCAGGGGCGGGGTCCAGTCACCGTTCGCTGTCACTCTCTCTATAAGAGGAACGGACACTGAATGATCATGGTGTTTAGAAAGGAGAATGTCTCCGACTGATTTATTTGAAGAAATGGTTTAAGACTCGCAGACAGTTAGGAAACAACTGTAAGAATTGCCTTGCATCATATTTCATATTCCATTGTGTCATGGAGTCTGCTGAAAACAGAAATGGTTAAACATAACATCATGCTATCTTGGCTCACATCTGCAGGTGGGCGACGACTGTCCAAACGGTTGAACCGGATTTCAGCAGAAAGGCCGCTCCCTGTTCTGAGAAATGCGTACGTGGAGGAACCTGGCCAACATACAGGGCCGCAGCTTGCACAGAGACAAGGAGCTCTGAGTTTCACAGAAACTCAACCGGCGACGTCCTGCACTTAGGTAGATCTTCTGATTCAGAAACCCCGAGCAACACTCACAAAACTCTGAAGAAGCACAGAACAGCACAAAACAGTAAACAGTCGACATTTCGAGCCGAGAGCTTTCATCAGGAATTAACCTTATTCCTAACCCACAACTCCTAAACCAGCCAAATATTCCTCTGCTCATTGTTTGAAATGAAGGGTGAAGGCCACTACTTGGAAATATGCCCACAAGGAAATAGAACATTGTTAATATTTTTTCCGGCTTTTCATTTCCAACCAGACTATAGCCTGCGGTTTGTATCAGTGATCAAGAAATCAGTAGCTCAGTGATAAACTTCTTCTCGCAATGCTTGTGTTTGTATCCCTGAGGTTGTGTTCATATGCTGGGATTTTTCCACACTTTATATCAAGATTAGGAACTGTTCTAGAATCAGAAATAAACGTTTCATGCGACGGCTGTACAGCCCTATCCTGCACGATTTTCAAAATACGTTACTTCAGGTGAATACATCGATATATATCTGTTTCTTTTATTCTGTTCTGGTAGATTGTAATTGTTTGGATCCCATCTCGGTGTCCGGTGGAAGTAAAGATTTTTTATGATTATATTGAAGGTCTGGATGATTGATAAACACCGGGGTGGAGAGCTATAAGACCCAACGACAGCGCAGCAGAAAGAGGCTGTTTGGTCCATTGAGTCTGCTCCGGCAGTTCATCATGGCTGATTCAACATTTTATTTGAGGCCCAAACTCCTCCCTACTGCTCGCATCCCGTCAGTAAATTAGGATTAGTAAGTACTGGTACTAAGATAGGTGGCATTGTGGTTAATGAAGTAGGTTCCCAAAGCTTGCAGAGAGATTTAGGCCAGTTAGACGAGTGGGCTGAAAGATGGCAGATGGCGTTTAATGCTGATAAGTGTGAGTTGCTACATTTTGGTAGGAATAATCCAAATAGGACATATCTGGTAAATGGTAGGGCATTGAGGAATACTGTAGAACTGAGTGATCTAAGAATAATGGGGCATAGTTCCCTGAAGGTAGAATCTCATGTTGATAGGGTGGTGACGAAAGCTTTAGGTATGCTGGCCTTATAAATCACAGCAATGAGTATAGGAATTGGGATGTAATGTTACAATTCTACAAGGCATTGGTGTAAGTTGGGATTTGGAGTAAGTTAGGTCTTTATTCTTTGGAGTGTAGAAAGTTGAGGGGGTATTGATAAAGGTATTTAAAATTATGGGGGGTATAGATAGAGTTGACGTGGATCGGCTTTTTCCACTGAGAATCGGGGAGATTCAAAGAAGACGACATCAGTTTTGAAATAAGGGACAAAAGTTTAGGGGTAACAAGAGGGGCAACTTCTTTACTCAAAGAGTGGTAACTGTGTGTAACGAGCTTCCAGTAGAAGAGTTAGAGGCAGGTCCTATATTGTCACTTGAAGTAAAATTGTATAGGTATATGGACAGGAAAGGAATGGATGGTTATTGGCTGAATGCAGGTCGGTGGGAGTAGGTGAGAGTAAGCTTTCGGCACGGACTGGAAGGTCCGAGATGGCCTGTTTCCGTGCTGTAATTGTTATCTGGATATATGGTTAAATAAGTATTCATTGAGGGCCTCGCTCACTTCCACAGCCTCCAAGCACATCTTCCCACCTTTATCTCTAATCGGTCCTATCTTCACTCCTGTCAACCTTTGGTTCTTCACATAATTGATGAATCCCTTGGTGTTTTTCTTTACCCTACTCCCCAAGGCCTTCTCATGCCCCTTGTTCCTCTCCTCAGCTCCTTCTTAAGCTCCTTTCCAGCTACCCTATATTCCTCAATAGAGTCATCTGATCCTTGCTTCCGAATCCTCACGTATGCTGCCTTCTTCCATCTGAGTAGATTCTCCACCTCAATTGTCACCTGTGGTTCCTTCACCCTATCATTCTTTATCTTCCTCACTGGGACAGGTTTATCCTTAACATCCTGCAAGACATCTCTAAATATCGACCACATGTCCATCGTACATCTCCCTGCAAATAAAAATCATCCTAATTCACTTATAGCCTCATAATTTGCCCTTCCCCAACTAAAAATGTTCCTGTCCTGTTTGATTCTATCCTTTTCCATTATAATGCTAAAGGCCAGGGAACGGAGATCACTGTCCCCCAGATGCTCACCCACATACAGATCTCTGACCTGATCCGGTTCTTTACCGAACACTAGATCTGGTATGGCATTACTCTACGTCGCCCTGCCAACCTACTGTGACAGGAATCCATCCTGGACACACTTAACAAACTCTGCTCCGTCTAAAGCATTGGAACTAATCAGATGCCAATCATTAATAAGTAATTTAAAGTCACCCATGATAACCACCCTCTTATTTTCGCACCTTTCCAAAATCTGCCTCCCAATCTGCTCCTCGGTATCTCTGCCGCTACCAGCGGGCCTGTAGAATACCCCCAGTCGTGTAACTGCTCCCGTCCGGTTCCTGATTTCACACATACTGACTCAAAAGAGGATCCTTCTACATAACCCACCCTTTCTATAGCTGTGATAGTATCCCTGACCAGTAATGCCACCCATCTTCCCCTTCCCCCCCCCCATCCCTTTGAAAGCACTGAAATCCAGGAATATTGAGAATCCATTCCTGCCCTGGTGCCAGCCAAGTCTCTGTAATGGCCACTACATCATAATTCCATGTACGTATCCAAGCTCACAGTTCATCACCTTTGTTCCTGATGCTTCTTGCATTGAAGTACACACACTTTAGCCCTTCTACATTACGACCTTTGGTCCCTTTATTCTGTTTCTCTTTGCTCAAAGTCTCTCCATATGTTAGATCCGACTTTACTCCATGCACTATACTTGCAGTACTGGCATGACCTGAATCCTCCTCCACCTCACTATCTGCTGTAACGCTCCTGTTCCCCTTCCCCTTTAAATCAAGTTCAAGCCCGCTCCTGTGCCTCCTAAACTTTTCCACTATGCTTCTAGCATCGAACTATCCGCAGCCCAGTCGAACATTAGTCGAACTGTGCTCAACCATTTGACAAAGATCTAAACAACATCTAGCTGCGACAACTCTCCAGTATCAGTTCTGGCTCTCCGAATATCAACCCCCTTCCACTCCGGTTTAAACCCCCAACACCATCCCGTACACCATAAGCAAACGTTCCCACTAGGGTATTAGACCCCTTCCAGTTCATCGCAAACCATCTTCTCTGCACAGGTCTCAAATTGCCAGGGGCGGGGTCCAGTCACCGGTCGCTGTCACTCTCTCTATAAGAAGAAAGGACACCGAATGATCATGGTGTTTAGAAAGGAGAATGTCTCCGACTGATTTATTTGAA
The DNA here is from genome assembly GCF_030144855.1 of Hypanus sabinus. Lineage (NCBI taxonomy): Eukaryota > Metazoa > Chordata > Chondrichthyes > Myliobatiformes > Dasyatidae > Hypanus > Hypanus sabinus. Next base: position 144,203 of record NW_026781563.1, on the reverse strand, counting down.
GAAATGGCGTAAGACTCGCAGAAAGTTGGGAAGCAACTGTAAGAATTGCCTTGCATCAAATTTTATATTCCATTCTGTCATGGAGTCTGCTGAAAACAGAAATGGTTAAACATAACTTCATGCTATCTTTGCACACATCTGCAGGTGGGCGGCGACTGTCCAACCGGTTGAACCTGATTTCAGCAGAAAGGCCTCACCCTGTTCTGAGAAATGCGTACGTGGGGGAACCTGGCCAAAATTCAGGGCCAGAGCTTGCACAGAGACAAGGAGCTCTGAGTTTCACAGAAACGCAACCGGCAACGTTCTGCACTTAGGAAGATCTTCTGATTCGGAAACCCAGAGCAACACACACAAAACTCTGAAGAAACACAGAGCAGCACAAAACAGTAAACAGTCGACATTTTGGGCCGAGACCTTTCATCAGTAATTAACCTTATCCCTAACCCACAACTCCTAAACCAGCCAAATATTCCTCAGCTCGTTGTTTGAAATGAAGGGTGAAGGCCACTACTTGGAAATATGCCCACAAGGAAATAGAACATTGTTAATATTTTTTCCGGCTTTTCATTTCCAACCAGACTATAGCCTGCGGGTTGTATCAGTGATCAAGAATTCATTAGCTCAGTGATAAACTTCTTCTTGCCATGCTGGTGTTTGTATCCCTGAGGTTGTGTTCACATGCAGGAATTTTTCCACACTTTATATCAAGATTAGGAACTGTTCTAGAATCAGAAATAAACGTTTCATGCGGGGGCTGTACAGCCCTATCCTGCACGATTTTCAAAATACGTTATTTCAGGTGAATACATCGATATATATCTGTTTCTTTTATTCTGTTCTGGTAGATTGTAATTGTTTGGATCCCATATCGGTGTCCGGTGGAAGTAAAGATTTTTTATGATTATATTGAAGGTCTGGATGATTGATAAACACCGGGGTGGAGAGCTATAAGACCCAACGACAGCGCAGCAGAAAGAGGCTGTTTGGTCCATTGAGTCTGCTCCGCCAGTTCATCATGGCTGATTCAACATTTTGTTTGAGGCCCAAACTCCTCCCTACTGCTCGCATCCCATCAGTAAATTAGGATTAGTAAGTACTGGCACTATGATAGGTGGCATTGTGGTTAATGAAGTAGGTTCCCAAAGCTTGCAGAGAGATTTAGGCCAGTTAGACGAGTGGGCTGAAAGATGGCAGATGGAGTTTAATGCTGATAAGTGTGAGTTGCTACATTTTGGTAGGAATAATCCAAATAGGACATATATGGTAAATGGTAGGGCATTGAGGAATACTGTAGAACTGAGTGATCTAGGAATGATGGGGCATAGTTCCCTGAAGGTAGAATCTCATGTGGATACGGTGGTGATGAAAGCTTTAGGTATGCTGGCCTTATAAATCACAGCAATGAGTATAGGAATTGGGATGTAATGTTACAATTCTACAAGGCATTGGTGTAAGTTGGGATTTGGAGTAAGTTAGGTCTTTATTCTTTGGAGTGTAGAAAGTTGAGGGGGTATTGATAAAGGTATTTAAAATTATGGGGGGTATAGATAGAGTTGACGTGGATAGGCTTTTTCCACTGAGAATCGGGGAGATTCAAAGAAGACGACATCAGTTTTGAAATAAGGGACAAAAGTTTAGGGGTAACAAGAGGGGCAACTTCTTTACTCAAAGAGTGGTAACTGTGTGTAACGAGCTTCCAGTAGAAGAGTTAGAGGCAGGTCCTATATTGTCACTTGAAGTAAAATTGTATAGGTATATGGACAGGAAAGGAATGGATGGTTATTGGCTGAATGCAGGTCGGTGGGAGTAGGTGAGAGTAAGCTTTCGGCACGGACTGGAAGGTCCGAGATGGCCTGTTTCCGTGCTGTAATTGTTATCTGGATATATGGTTAAATAAGTATTCATTGCGGGCCTCGCTCACTTCTACAGCCTCCAAGCAGATCTTCCCACCTTTATCTCTAATCGGTCCTATCTTCACTCCTGTCAACCTTTGGTTCTTCACATAATTGAAGAATGCCTTGGGGTTTATCTTTACCCTACTCCCCAAGGCCTTCTCATGCCCCTTGTTCCTCTCCTCAGCTCCTTCTTAAGCTCCTTTCCAGCTACCCTATATTCCTCAATAGAGTCATCTGATCCTTGCTTCCGAATCCTCACGTATGCTGCCTTCTTCCATCTGAGTAGATTCTCCACCTCAATTGTCACCTGTGGTTCCTTCACCCTACCATTCTTTATCTTCCTCACTGGGACAGGTTTATCCTTAGCATCCTGCAAGACATCTCTAAACATCGACCACATGTCCATAGTACATTTCCCCGCATATAAAAATCATCCTAATTCACTTATAGCCTCATAATTTGCCCTTCCCCAACTAAAAATGTTCCTGTCCTGCTTGATTCTATCCTTTTCCATTATAATGCTAAAGGCCAGGGAACGGAGATCACTGTCCCCCAGATGCTCACCCACATACAGATCTCTGACCTGATCCGGTTCTTTACCGAACACTAGATCTGGTATGGCATTACTCTACGTCGCCCTGCCAACATACTGTGACAGGAATCCATCCTGGACACACTTAACAAACTCTGCTCCGTCAAAATCATTGGAACTAATCAGATGCCAATCAATAATAAGTAATTTAAAGTCACCCATGATAACCACCCTGTTATTTTCGCACCTTTCCAAAATCTGCCTCCCAATCTGCTCCTCGGTATCTCTGCCGCTACCAGCGGGCCTGTAGAATACCCCCAGTCGTGTAACTGCTCCCGTCCGGTACCTGATTTCACACATACTGACTCAAAAGAGGATCCTTCTACATAACCCACCCTTTCTATAGCTGTGATAGTATCCCTGACCAGTAATGCCACCCGTCTTCCCCTTCCCTCCCCCCATCCCTTTGAAAGCACTGAAATCCAGGAATATTGAGAATCCATTCCTGCCCTGGTGCCAGCCAAGTCTCTGTAATGGCCACTACATCATAATTCCATGTACGTATCCAAGCTCACAGTTCATCACCTTTGTTCCTGATGCTTCTTGCATTGAAGTACACACACTTTAGCCCTTCTACATTACGACCTTTGTACCCTTTATTCTGTTTCTCTTTGCTCAAAGTCTCTCCATATGTTAGATCCGACTTTACTCCATGCACTATACTTGCAGTACTGGCATGACCTGAATCCTCCTCCACCTCACTATCTGCTGTAACGCTCCTGTTCCCCTTCCCCTTTAAATCAAGTTCAAGCCCGCTCCTGTGCCTCCTAAACTTTTCCACTATGCTTCTAGCATCGAACTATCCGCAGCCCAGTCGAACATTAGTCGAACTGTGCTCAACCATTTGACAAAGATCTAAACAACATCTAGCTGCGACAACTCTCCAGTATCAGTTCTGGCTCTCCGAATATCAACCCCCTTCCACTCCGGTTTAAACCCCCAACACCATCCCGTACACCATAAACAAACGTTCCCACTAGGGTATTAGACCCCTTCCAGTTCATCGCAAACCATCTTCTCTGCACAGGTCTCAAATTGCCAGGGGCGGGGTCCAGTCACCGGTCGCTGTCACTCTCTCTATAAGAAGAAAGGACACCGAATGATCATGGTGTTTAGAAAGGAGAATGTCTCCGACTGATTTATTTGAAGAAATGGTGTAAGACTCGCAGAAAGTTGGGAAGCAACTGTAAGAATTGCCTTGCATCATATTTCATATTCCATTGTGTCATGGAGTCTGCTGAAAACAGAAATGTTTAAACATAACATCATGCTATCTTTGCTCACATCTGCATGTGGGCGGCGACTGTCCAACCGGTTGAACCTGATTTCAGCAGAAAGGCTGCACCCTGTTCTGAGAAATGCGTACGTGGGGGAACCTGGCCACATACAAGGCTGCCGCTTGCACAGAGACAAGGAGCTCTGAGTTTCACAGAAACGCAACCGGCGACGTCCTGCACTTAGGAAGATCTTCTGATTCAGAAACCCCGAGCAACACTCACAAAACTCTGAAGAAGCACAGAACAGCACAAAACAGTAAACAGTCGACATTTCGAGCCGAGAGCTTTCATCAGGAATTAACCTTATTCCTAACCCACAACTCCTAAACCAGCCAAATATTCCTCTGCTCATTGTTTGAAATGAAGGGTGAAGGCCACTACTTGGAAATATGCCCACAAGGAAATAGAACATTGTTAATATTTTTTCCGGCTTTTCATTTCCAACCAGACTATAGCCTGCGGTTTGTATCAGTGATCAAGAAATCAGTAGCTCAGTGATAAACTTCTTCTCGCAATGCTTGTGTTTGTATCCCTGAGGTTGTGTTCATATGCTGGGATTTTTCCACACTTTATATCAAGATTAGGAACTGTTCTAGAATCAGAAATAAACGTTTCATGCGACGGCTGTACAGCCCTATCCTGCACGATTTTCAAAATACGTTACTTCAGGTGAATACATCGATATATATCTGTTTCTTTTATTCTGTTCTGGTAGATTGTAATTGTTTGGATCCCATCTCGGTGTCCGGTGGAAGTAAAGATTTTTTATGATTATATTGAAGGTCTGGATGATTGATAAACACCGGGGTGGAGAGCTATAAGACCCAACGACAGCGCAGCAGAAAGAGGCTGTTCGGTCCATTGAGTCTGCTCCGGCAGTTCATCATGGCTGATTCAACATTTTATTTGAGGCCCAAACTCCTCCCTACTGCTCGCATCCCGTCAGTAAATTAGGATTAGTAAGTACTGGTACTATGATAAGTGGCATTGTGGTTAATGAAGTAGGTTCCCAAAGCTTGCAGAGAGACTTAGGCCAATTAGACGAGTGGGCTGAAAGATGGCAGATGGAGTTTAATGCTGATAAGTGTGAGTTGCTACATTTTGGTAGGAATAATCCAAATAGGACATATATGGTAAATGGTAGGGCATTGAGGAATACTGTAGGAATAATGGGGCATAGTTCCCTGAAGGCAGAATCTCATGTGGATAGGGTGGTGATGAAAGCTTTTGGTATGCTGGCCTTATAAATCGCAGCAATGAGTATAGGAATTGGGAAGTAATGTTACAATTCTACAAGGCATTGGTGTAAGTTGGAATTTGGAGTAAGTTAGGTCTTTATTCTTTGGAGTGTAGAAAGTTGAGGGGGTATTGATAAAGGTATTTAAAATTATGGGTGGTATAGATAGAGTTGACATGGATCGGCTTTTTCCACTGAGAATCGGAGATTCAAAGAAGACGACATCAGTTTTGAAATAAGGGACAAAAGTTTAGGGGTAACAAGAGGGGCAACTTCTTTACTCAAAGAGTGGTAACTGTGTGTAACGAGTTTTCAGTAGAAGAGTTAGAGGCAGGTTCTATATTATCACTTGAATTAAAATTGTATAGGTATATGGACAGGAAAGGAATGGAAGGTTATGGGCTGAATGCAGGTCGGTGGGAGTAGGTGAGAGTAAGCTTTCAGCACGGACTGGAAGATCCGAGATGGCCTGTTTCCGTGCTGTAATTGTTATCTGGATATATGGTTAAATAAGTATTCATTGAGGGCCTCGCTCACTTCCACAGCCTCCAAGCACATCTTCCCACCTTTATCTCTAATCGGTCCTATCTTCACTCCTGTAAACCTTTGGTTCTTCACATAATTGAAGAATGCCTTGGGGTTTATATTTACCCTACTCCCCAAGACCTTCTCATGCCCCTTGTTCCTCTCCTCAGCTCCTTCTTAAGCTCCTTTCCAGCTCCCCTATATTCCTCAATAGACCCATCTGATCCTTGCTTCCTAAACCGCACGTATGCTGCCTTCTTCCATCAGAGTAGATTCTCCACCTCAATTGTCACCTGTGGTTCCTTCACCCTATCATTCTTTATCTTCCTCACTGGGACAGGTTTATACTTAACATCCTGCAAGAGATCTCTAAACATCGACCACATTTCCATAGTACATATCCCTGCAAATAAAAATCATCCTAATTCACAGCCGCAAGTACTAGACTTATAGCCTCATAATTTGCCCTTCCCCAAATAGAAATGTTCCTGTCCTGTTTGATTCTATCCTTTTCCATTATAATGCTAAAGGCCAGGGAACGGTGATGACTGTCCCACAGATGCTCACCCATCTAGAGATCTGTGACCTGATCCGGTTCGTCACCTAATAAAAGACCTAGTATGGCATTACGCTACGTCGCCCTGTCAACATACTGTGACAGGAATCCATCCTGGACACACTTAACAAACTCTGCTCCGTCTAAAGCATTGGAACTAATCAGATGCCAATCATTAATAAGTAATTTAAAGTCACCCATGATAACCACCCTGTTATTTTCGCACCTTTCCAAAATCTGCCTCCCAATCTGCTCCTCGGTATCTCTGCCGCTACCAGCGGGCCTGTAGAATACCCCTAGTCGTGTAACTGCTCCCGTCCGGTTCCTGATTTCACACATACTGACTAAAAAGAGGATCCTTTTACATAACCCACCCTTTCTATAGCTGTGATAGTATCCCTGACCAGTAATGCCACCCGTCTTCCCCTTCCCCCCCCCCCACTATCCCTTTGAAAGCACTGAAATCCAGGAATATTGAGAATCCATTCCTGCCCTGGTTCCAGACAAGTCTCCGTAATGGCCACTACATCATCATTCTATGTACGTATCCAAGCTCTCAGTTCATCACCTTTGTTCCTGATGCTTCCTGCATTGAAGTACATGCACTTTAGCCCTTCTGCATTACTACCTTTACACCCTTTATTCTGTTTCTCTTTGCTCAAAGTCTCTCCATATGTTAGATCTGACTTTACTCCATGCACTATACTTGCAGTATTCGCATGACCTGAATCCTCCTCCACATCACTATCTGCTGTAACGCTCCTGTTCCTCTCCCCCTTCAAATCTAGTTCAAGCCCGCTCCTGTGCCTCCTAAACTTTTCCACTATGCTTCTAGCATCGAACTATCTGCAGCCCAGTCGAACATTAGTCGAACTGTGCTCAACCATTTGATAAAGATCTAAACAACAACTGGAACGAGCTTCCAGTAGAAGTGGTAAAGGCGGGTTCGGTATTGTCATTTAAAGTAAAATTGGATAGGTATATTGACAGGAAAGGAGTGGAGGGTTATGGGCTGAGTGCGGGTCGGTGGGACTAGGTGAGAGTAAGCGTTCGGCACGGACTAGAAGGGCCGAGATGGCCTGTTTCCGTGCTGTAATTGTTATCTGGTTACAGGGGTAACATCACCGTCAACCTACGCAGGAGCTTTCAGTGTCCTGTCGACACAGACACGAAGATCTGCCAGATCCTCCACACTGCCAAGAGACATACCAGCAGTTTGACCCACCAAATGAAAACAGTTCACACTGATCTGGGATGAACCCCGTCTGCTCAGCCCGGTTCCGCATCCTGTCGATGTCCCGCTGTAAACTCTGACAGCCCTCCAGGCTGCCTACCCTCAATTTCACCCTCCAGGCTATCTACAACACCCTCAACATCAGCAAACGTACTAACCCGCCCCTTCTGCTTCTTCATCCAGGTGATGTATAAACATCACAAAGTGGAGGGGTCCCACAGCAGATCCCGGCGGAAAACCACTGGTCACCGACCTCCATGGGGAAAACAAACTATCTACAAGCGTGTGCACGCCGATTCTGGATCCACAACGCAAGATCTCCCTGGATCTCATGCCACCTTGCTTTCTGAGTAAGCCCTGCGCGGGGACCCTTATCAAATGCCGTACTGAAATCCATATACACTACATCCACTGTTCTCACCTCATCAATTTGCTTTGTGACTTCCTCAATGAATGCGGTCAGGTTCGTAAGGCACGACCTGCTCTTGATCAGGCTATCCCAACTATCCCTAATCAGGTTATGTCTCTCATTAATCCTGCCTCTCAGAATCTTAGACCATAAGACATAAGACAGGGGCAGAAGTCGGCCATTGATATACACCGTAAAAGAAGCGGCCCCAGCAGGGAACCCTGTGGAACACCACTGGTAACCGGCAGCCAACCAGAATGGGGTCCCTTTATTCCCACTCTCTGCTTCCTTCCGATCAACCAACGCTCTACCCACGTATGTAAGATCCCCATAATTCCATGGGCTCTTTTCTTCACATAATTCAGCCTCATGTGCAGCACGTTGTCAAAGGCCTTCTGATAATCCAAATATACAACATCCACTGCATGTTCCCTGTCTGGACTACTTGTAATATCTTCAAAAAACTGCACTAGGTTTGTCAGGCAGGATTTTCCTTTAAGGAACCCATGCTGAGTTCAGCCTATCTTGTCATATGCCTGCAGTTACTCCGTAACCTCATCCTTGACAATCGACTCCAACACCGATGTCAAGCTAACAGGTCTATAATTTCCTTTTCGCTACATTGCCCCCTTCTTAAATAGCGGAGTGACCTTTGCAATCTTCCAGTCCTCCAGAACCAGGCCAGAATCTATCGACTTCTGAAAAATCATTGCTAATGCCTCCGCAATCTCCACTGCTACTTCTTTCAGAACACGAGAGTGCATTCCACCTGGTTCAGGAGATTTATCTACCCTTAGTCTATTCAGCTTCCTGAGCACTTCCTCTGCCGTAATTGTGACTGCGCATATTTCTCTTCCCTGACACCCTTGAATGTCCGGTATATTGCTGAAGTCATCCTCAGTGAAGACTGATGCAAAATACTCATTCAGTTCCTCCGCCATCTCCTTATCTCCCATTACCATTTCTCCAGCATCATATTCTATTGGACCTATATCTGCTCTCACCTGTCTTTTACTCTTTATATACTTGAAAAAGCTTTTAGTATCCTCTTTGAAATTATTTGCTAGTTTCCTTTCATAGTTCATCTTTTCCCTCTTAATGACCTTCTTGGTTTCCTTTTGTATGCTTTTTAAAACTTCCCAATCCTCTGTCTTCCCCATCATTTTTGCTTCCTTGTATGCCCTCTGCTTTGATTTTACATTGGCTTTGACTTCTCTAGTCAGCCACGGTTGCATCCTTTTTCCATTCGAAAATTCCTTCTTCTTTGGAATATATCTGTCTTGCACCTTCCTCGCTTCTCACATAAACTCCAGCCACTGCTGCTCGGCCGTCCTTCCCGCTAGTGTCCCTTTCCAGTCAACCTTGGCTAGTCCCTCTCTCATCACCTCTGTTTCATCACACAATACCCAATCCAATACAGCCGATCCCCGAGTGGGCTCAACAACCGGCTGTTCTAAAAACTCATCTCGTAGACATTCTACAAATTCTCTCTCTTGAGATCCAGCTCTGCTAACATTAATGCAAGTCCCAGCCACGCTAACCTTGTTCTCCAAAGCAGACAGTTCCTGGTAAATCTCCTCTGCACCCTACCCATAGCTTCCACCTCATTCTCCAATGAGGTGAGCAGAATTGAACACAATACTCTAAGTGCGGTCTCACCAGAGTTGCAACATGACCTCTCTACTCTTGAACTCAATCACCCTGTTAATGAAGCTTAACATCCCATAGGCCTTCTTAACTACCCTATCAACCTGAGCAGCGAACTTGAGGGATGTATGCATTTGAACCCCAATTTCCCTTTGTTTATGCACACCCTTAAGTAACTGACCATTAATCCTGTACTCAGCATTCTGGTTTGTCCTTCCAAAATGCATCACCTCACACTTATCCGGATTGAACTCCATCTGCCATTTTTCTGCTCAACTCTGCAGCCTGTCTATATCCCTTTGTAACCTTCTACAATCTGCAGCTCAATCCAACTCCTCCAATCTTCGTGTCATCTGCAAACTTACTCACCCATCCTTCCGCCCCAACATCCAGGTCATTTATAAAAATCACAAATAGTTGGAGTCCCAGGACAGATCCCTGCGGCACTCCACTCGTCACCGACCTCCAGGAAGACTACTTTCCTTCCACAACTACCCTCTGCTTTCTTCCTTTAAGCCAATTTTTTTTCCAAACAGCCAAGGTTTCACTTATCTCGTGCCTCATGACTTTCTGGATGAGTCTCTCGTGAGGGACCTTGACAAATACCTTACTAAAATCCATGTAGACCACATCCACTTCCCTACCCTCATCAATTTCTTTTGTTACCTCTTCAAGAAACTCAATCAGGCTCGTGAGGCATGATCTTCCCTACACAAAGCCATGTTGATTATCCATGAGTAGACTTCTCCAAATACTTGAGGATCCTATCCTTAAGAATCCTTTCCAGTTGTTTGCATACCACTGATGCAAGACTCTCCGGTCTATAGTTCCCAGTTTTCTCCCTATTACCTTTATTAAACAAGGGAACTACATTTGCCATTCTCCAGCCCTCCGGCGCTTCCCCTGCCAAACAGGATTCAAAGATCATGGCTAATGCTCCTGCGATCTCTTCTCTCAATTCCCATAACAACCTGGGGTGTATCCACTGGGTCCTGGGGATTTACTAATCTTGATGTTTTTAAGAAGATCCAGCACTTCTTCTTCCCTAATCTCCACATAGTCCAGCACAGGCCCGCTTTACTTCGACCTCACTCTGATCCAGATCCTTTTCGCTTGTGAGTACTGAAGCAAAGTATTCATTTAGGACCTCCCCGACCTCCTCCGCCTCCACGCACATGTTGCCCTCTTTGTCCTTTGGCGATGTTATGTGGAACTTCTCTCTGAGGGTGCGGAGCAATAAAACATAAGAAACAGGAACCGGAGAGGACTATCGGGCCCATTCAGCCTGCTCCGAAATTCAATGAACTCATTGCTGATGTGGTCAAGGGCACAACTCCGCCTCCCTGCCTTTCCCCCACGACCCTTAGTTCCCCTTCGATGCAAATCTCCGTTCAAATCTGTCTTAAATATGTTCACTGAGGGAGTCCCCACTGCCTCATTCGGCAGAGAATTCCACAGATTCACCTCTCTCTGGGAAAATCCCTTCATCCTCATACCCGTCCTAAATCTACACCACTCGAATCATGCGGATGAGAAACCCGTGGTTCTAGTTTCACCCAACAGTGGAAACAGATGTCCGGCCTCTATCTTCTCTATCCCTTTCACAATTTTATAAGCGTCAATAAGATCTCCGCTGACAGGTCTGAATTCCGGCTCGGACGACTTCTGCCGACCCTGTCTCCCCTCGCAGTGGAATGCTGAGTTTAACAGGAAACGGCGGACGTGGGTTCCATTTCAGAAGTTGTGAAAGAGATGTATGGCGTCATGGACACGTCACGGAGGGCTGTGGTTTTGGCGCGGATCGATTGGCCGAGGCTGCGCAAGAGATGGACGCGGGCGACAAGATCCGAAGGTCATATTTCTGTGCTGCGGGGTTCTCAGACTCGACAATATAAAGCCAGTGTCATAAGATAACAAACAGCCGTTTGCCTCCTGGCTGACAGGACAATGATACCTAATGCGAACAATGACACATTTACTATTTTAAAGGTGGGTCTCGTCACAGCTCAATAATTTTATTGTAAAACTGGTTAAAAAAGACAGATATCCCACTGTGAGGGAATGGACTGAGGAAATGGTTAAGATTTCTTCCTACGAACATGTTGGGAAGAATTAACAGTGAGGGAAAACTGCAAGACGCCTGGGGTCAATTTCGGTTTTCTGTTAATTTAAAATTAAATTAGAAGTTATTTTTCTATTTCTTAGCTTGATATGTTTACCTGCCATGGGATGGCTGTGTAGATATGTTGTACTGTATCTGCTCTATGATATGCTGTGCTGCTTTGTAAAATAAGAATATTGAATTACAAAAAAAAAAAACAAAGAGGCAGCAATCAATGGGATGGTTAAAAAGAAGCTGGAACTGCGGAATATGTCATCTGCCAGGACAAATACCCCTGAGCAAGTAAGTTATTGAGACGCTTCGATCGCAAGAAGGACAGGCGCACCTGACACAGTATGATGAATGCTTGGGGCATTCCGAAGCGGCGGGTTGATGCGGAACTGAAATTTCATCACCAGATACACGAACACAAGGAGGATATTTTTACCAATGCCCAGATAGTCACACATTAACCCTGTCATGGTCCCAAACGTTGACTGAACCTTTTTTTTCCCCCATACATGCTGTATGATGTGCTGAGTTACATTGAACATAGAATAGTACAGCACATCACAGGCCCTTCGGCCCACAATGTTGTGCTTATCCTCAAGCCCTGCCTCCCGTATAAGGCCCACCTTAAATTCCTCTATATGCCTGTCCAGTACTCTCTTCAACTTCACTAGTGTATCTGCCTCCACCACTGAATCAGGCAGTGCATTCCACGCACCAACCACTCTCTGAGTGAAAAACCTTCCTCTAATATCCCCCTTGAACTACCCTCCCCTTACCTTAAAGCCATGTCCTCTTGTACTGAGCAGTGGTGCCCTGGGGAAGAGGCACTGGCTGTCCACTCTGTCTATTCCTCTTAATATCTTGTACACCTCTACCATGTCTCCTCTCATCCTCCTTCTCTACAAAGAGTAATGCCCCGGCTCCCTTAATCTCTGATCATAATCCATACTCTCTAAACCAGGCAGCATCCTGATAAATCTCCTCTGTACCGTTTCCAATACTTCCACATTCTTCCTATAGTGAGGCGACCGGAACTGGACACAGTACTCCAAGTGTGGCCTAACCAGAGTTTTATAGAGCTGCATCATTACATCGCGTTTCTTAAACTCTATCCCTCGACTTATGAAAGCTAGCACTCCATAAGCTTTCTTAACTACCCTATCTACCAGTGAGGCAACTTTCAGGGATCTGTGGACATGTACCCACTCCTCCACACTGCCAACTATCCTGCCATTTAATTTGTACTCTGCCTTGGAGTTTGTCATTCCAAAGTGTCCCACCTCACACTTCTCCGGGTTGAACTCCATCTGCCACTTCTCAGCCCACGTCTGCATCCTATCAATGTCTCTCTGCAATCTTCGACAATCTTCTACACTATCTACAACACCACCAACCTTTGTGTCATCTGCAAACTTGCTAACCCACCCTTCTATCCCCGACATCCAGGTCGTTAACAAAAATCACAAAATCATGAAAAGTAGAGGTCCCAGAACCGATCCTTGAGGGACACCATTAGTCACAACCCTCCCATCTGAATGTACTCCCTCCATCACAACCCTCTGCCTTCTACAGGCAAGCCAATTCTGTATCCACCTGGCCAAACTTCCCTGGATCCCACGCCTTCTGACTTTCTGAATAAGCCTACTGTGTGGAACCTTGTCAAATGCATCTTTCAGGAGTTCCTCCATCATTCTGTGTGTGTTGGCAGTTTTCCGACCGTCTGTAGGCTTCCTCCCGTTCCTGCCCTCTCCCCATATCCCTTGACCCCGCTATCTATAAGAGCTCTATCTAACTCTCTCGTGAATGCATCCAGAGACTTGGTCTCCACTGCCTTCTGGGGCAGAGCATTCCACATATCCACCACTCTCTGGGTGAAAAAGTTTTTCTGCATCTCTGTTCTAAATGGCCTCCCCCTTATTCCTAAACTGTGGCCTCTAGTTCTGGACTCACCCATCAGCGGGAACATGCTTCCTGCCTCCAGCGTGTCCAATCCCTTAATAATCTCATATGTTTCAATCAGATCCCCTCTCATCCTTCTAAATTCCAATGTATACAAGCCCAGTCGCTCCAATCTTTCAACATATGACAGTCCCGCCATTCCGGGAATTAACCTTTTCAACCTACTCTGCACTCCCTCAATTGCAAGAATGTCCTTCCTCAAATTTGGAGACCAAAACTGAACACAATACTCCGGTGGGGTCTCACCAGGGCCCTGTACAGCTGCAGAAGGACCTCTTTATTCCTCTTGTTATAAAGGCCAACATCCCATTAGCTTTCTTCACTGCCTGCTGTACCTGCATGCTTGCTTTCAGTGACTGAAGTTTGCTTTTCTTCTTTCGTGGGATTGAGTTCAAGAGCCGAGAGGTAATGTTGCAGCTGCAGAGGACCCTGGTCAGACCCCACTTGGGGTACTGTGCTCAGTTCTGGTCGCCTCACTAAAGGAAGGATGTGGAAACCATAGAAAGGATGCAGAGGAGATTTACAAGGATGTTTCCTGGATTTGGGGTGGATGCCTTATGAGAATACGTTGAGTGAACTCGGCCTTTTCTCCTTGGGGCGAAGGAGGACGAGAGGTGACCTGATAGAGGTGTACAAGATGATGAGAGGAATTGATCATGTGGATAGTCAGAGGCTTTTCCACCAGGAGCTGAAATGGTTGCCAGAAGAGGACACAGTTTTAATGTGCTTGGAAGTAGGTACAGAGAAAATGTCAGGGGTAAGTTTTTTACACAGAGATTGGTGAGTGCGTGGAATAGGCTGCTGGTAACGGTGGTGCAGGCGGAAACTATAGGGTCTTTTAAGAGACTTCTGGAAGGATACATGGAGCTGAATTCACTAAGGAGAAGGATATTAGACAATAGACAATAGAAAATAGGTGCAGAAGTAGACCATTCGGCCCCTCGAGTCTGCACCGCCATTCTGAGATCATGGCTGATCATTCACTATCAATACCCAGTCCCTGCCTTGTCCCCATATCCCTTGATTCCCCTATCCATCAGATATCTATCCAGCTCCTTCTTGAAAGCATCCAGAGAATTGGCCTCCACCGTCTTCCGAGGCAGTGCATTCCACACGTCCACAACTCTCTGGGAGAAGAAGCTCTTCCTCAACTCTGTTTTAAATAACTGACCTCTTATTCTCGATCCATGCCCTCTGGTACTGGACTCTCCCAACATCTGGAACATATTTACTGCCTCAATCATATCAAATCAATTTAATTATCTTAAACGTTTCAATCAGATCCCCTCTCAATCTCCTCAATTCCAGCGTGTACAAGCCCAATCTCTCCAATCCCTCTGCGTAAGACAGCCCTGCCATCCCAGGAATCAACCTAGTGAATCTACGCTGCACTTCCTCAATTGCCAGAATGTCCTTCCTTAAACCTGGAGACCAAAACTGTACACAATATCCCAGGTGTGGTCCCACCAGGGCCCTGTACAAATGCAAAATGACATCCTTGCTCTTGTATTCAATTCCCCTTGTAACAAAGGCCAACATTCCATTTGCCCTCTTCACTGTCTGTTGCACTTGCTCATTCACCTTCATTGACTGGTGAACTAGGACTCCTAGGTCTCTTTGCATTTCTCCCTTGCCTAACTCGACACCGTTCAGACAATACTCTGCCCTCTTGTTCCTGCTTCCAAAGTGGATAACTTCACATTTATTCACATTGAATGACATCTGCCAAGTATCTGCCCACTCACCCAGCCTATCCAAGTCTCCCTGTATTCTCCTACCGTCCTCTTCGCATGTCACACTGCCACCAAGTTTAGAATCGTCAGCAAACTTGCTGATATAGTTTTCAATGCCCTCATCTAAATCGTTGACATAAATCGTAAAGAGCTGTGGTCCCAATACAGAGCCCTGTGGTACCCCACTAGTCACCTCCAGCCAGTCCGAGAAACACCCATTCACTGCTACCCTTTGCTTTCTATCTGCCAACCAGTTTTCTATCCATGTTGAAACCCTGCCCCCAATGCCATGAGCTCTGATTTTACTCACCAATCTCCTATGTGGCACCTTATCGAATGCCTTCTGAAAATCTAGGTACACAACATCCATTGGCTTACCCTCGTATAACATCCTTGTTACACCCTCAAATATTGAATTGTCTAAGGTGTGGGAAACAAGTAAGGAAGTTATGGAACCTATGACAATTAAAGAGGTGGAAGTACTGGCGCTTTTAAGAAATTTAAAAGTGGATAAATCTCCTGGTCCTGATAGGATATTCCGCAGGACCTTGAGGGAGGTTTGTGTAGAGATAGCAGGAGCTCTGATGGAGATCTTTAATATGTCATTAGAAATGGGGATGGTGCCGGAGGATTGGCGTATTGCTCATGTGGTTCCATTGTTTAAAAAGGGTTCTAGAAGTAAGCCTAGCAATTATAGACCTGTCAGTTTGACATCAGTGGTGGGTAAATTAATTGAAAGTATTCTTAGAGATAGTATTAATAATTATATGGATAGACAGGATCTGATTAGGAGTAGCCAGCATGAATTTGTGCGTGGAAGGTCATGTTTGACAAACCTTATTGAATTTTTTGAAAAGGTTACGAGGAATGCTGACGAGGATAAGGCAGTGGATGTAGTCTATATGGACTTCAGCAAAGCCTTTGACAAAGTTCCTCATGGAAGGTTAGTTGAGAAGGTTCAGTCGTTAGGTATTAATGCTGGAGTAATAAAATGGATTCAACAGTGGCTAGATGGGAGATGCCAGAGAGTAGTGGTGGATAATTGTTTATCGGGATGGAGGCCGGTGACTAGCGGGGTGCCTCAGGGGTCTGTTTTGGGCCCAATGTTGTTTGTAATATACATAAATGATCTGGATGATGGGGTGGTAAATTGGATTAGTACGTATGCTGATGATACTAAGGTAGGAGGTGTTGTGGATAATGAGGTGGATTTTCAAAGCTTGCAGGGAGATTTATGCTGGTTAGAAGAATGGGCTGAACGTTGGCAGATGGAGTTTAACGCTGAGAAGTGTGAGGTTCTACATTTTGGCAGGAATAATCCAAATAGAACATACATGGTAAATGGTAGCGCATTGAGGAATGCAGAGGAACAGAGAGATCTAGGAATAACAGTGCATAGTTCCCTGAAGGTGGAGTCTCATGTAGATAGGGTGGTGAAGAAGGCTTTTGGAACGCTGGCCTTCATAAATCAAAGCACTGAGTACAGAAGTTGGAATGTAATGTTAAAATTGTACAAGGCATTGGTAAGGCCGAATTTGGAGTATTGTGTACAGTTCTGGTCACCGAATTATAGGAAAGATGTCAACAAAATAGAGAGAGTCCAGAGGAGATTTACTAGAATGTTCCCTGGGTTTCAGCACCTAAGTTACAGGGAAAGGTTGAACAAGTTAGGTCTTTATTCTTTGGAGCGTAGGGAGGACGATAGAGATATTTAAAATTATGAGGGGGATAGATAGAGTTGACGTGGATAGGCGTTTTCCATTGAGAGTAGGGGAGATTCAAACAAGAGGACATGAGTTGAGAGTTAGGGGGCAAAAGTTCAAGGGTAACACGAGGGGGAATTTCTTTACTCAGAGAGTGGTAGCTTTGTGGAACGAGCTTCCAGTAGAAGTGGTAGAAGCAGGTTCGGTATTGTCATTTGAAGTAAAATTGGATAGGTATATGGACAGGAAAGGAATGGAGGGTCATGGGCTGAGTGCGGGTCAGTCGGATTAGGTGAGAGTAAGCGTTCGGCATGGACTAGAAAGGCCGAGATGGCTTGTTTTCGTGCTATAATCGTTATATAGTTATATGGTTATATAAGTATTTATCGAGGACCTCCCTCACTTCCACAGCCTCCAGGCATATCTTTCCACTTTTATCTCTAATCGGTCCTACCATCATTCCTGTCATCCTATTGTTCCTCACATAATTGAAGAATGCCTCGGGGTTTTCCTTTACCCTACTCGCCAAGGCCTTCTCATGCCCCCTTCTTGCTCTTATCAGCCCCTTCTTAAACTCCTTTCTTGCTACCCTATATTCCTCAATAGACCCATCTGATCCTTGCTTCCTAAACCTCATGTATGCTGCCTTCTTCCACCTGACTAGATTTTCCACCTCACTTGTCACCCATGGTTCCTTCACCCTACCATTCCTTGTCTATTTCACCGGGACAAATTTATCCCTAACATCCTGCAAGAGATCCATAAACATCAACCACATGTCCATAGTACATTTCCCTGCAAAAACATCAATCCAATTCACACTCGCAAGTTCTAGACTTATAGCCTCATTATTGGCCCTTCCCCAATTAAAAATTTTCCTGTCCTCTCTGATTCTATCCTTTTAATGATAATGTAAAATGCCAGGGAGCGGTGGTCACTGTCCCCCAGATGCTGATCCATTGAGAGATCTGTGACCTGACCCGGTTCGTTGCCTAATACTAGATCTCCCACTCTCTCTCTCTCACCCTGTCACACTCTCGCTATCCTGTCAACACTCTTCCCGTCACTCTCCCCCCCTCACTCTCCCCCGTCACTCTCCTCGTCACTCTCCCCGTCACTCTCCCCCGGCACTCTCCCCCGTTACTTTGCCTCGTCACTCTGCCCCGTCACTCTCTCCGTCACGCTCCCCATCACTCTCCCTGTCACTCTCCCCCTTACACTCTCCCCCTTTCAGTCCACCTCTCTCACTCTACCCATCACTCTCTCCCGCATCACTCTCCCTGTCTCATTCTCCCTCCGTCACTCTCCCTTTCTCACTCTCCCTCCGTCACTCTCCCTCCCAAACTCTCCCTCTTCCACTCTCCCATCGTCACTCTCCGTCTACCTCCGTTACTCTCACTGTCTCACTCTCGCTCCCTCACTTTCACTCTCCCTCTCTCCCGTCTTCACTCTCCCTCCATCACTCTCCCTCCCACACTCCCCCTGTCCCTCCGTCACTCTCCCTGTCTCACTCTCCCTCTCTCCCGTCGGCACTCTCCTTCCATCACTCTCCCTGTCTCACTCTCCCTCCCTCACTCTCACTATCTCACTCCCCCTCGCCCTCCCTCTCTCCCGTTGTCACTCTCACTTTCCCACCGTTACTCTCCCTCCCTCACTCTCCCTGTCTCCTGTCGTCACTCCCCAATCGTCATTCTTGCTCCATCACTCTCCCGTCATCAATCTCCCTCCATCACTCTCCCTCCCTCCCTCCCTCCCCTCGTCACTCTCCCTCTCTCACTTTTACTCTCCCCCTGATACTCTCCCTCTTCACTCTCCCTCTCTCCTGTCATCACTCTCCCTCCGTTACTACCCCGTCACTCTCCGCACTGTCTCTCTCCCGCCGTCACTCTCCTCCCGTCACTCTCCCACTGTCACTCTCCCTCTCTCACATTCCCTCTCTCACTCTCCCTCCCTCACTCTCCCTCTCCCTCTCTCCCATTGTCACTCTCCCCGTCACTCTCCCTTCGTCACTCTCCCTCCTTCACTCTCCTTGTCTCACTCTAACTCCCTCACTCTCACTCCCCCTCTCTCTCTTTCACCCTGTCTCACTCTCCCTCCCCTGTCATCACTCTCCCCGTCACTCTCCCCCGTCACTCTCCCCGTCACTAGACCCCCGTCGCTCTCTCCCGTCACTCTACCTCCGTCACTCTCCCCTTCACTCTCCCCCCATCACTCTCTCCGCGGCACTCTCCCTCGTTACTTTGCCCCGTCACTCTCCCGCATCACTCTCTCCGTCACTCTCCCCATCACTCTCCTCCCGTCACTCTCCCCCATCACTCTCTCCGTCACTCTCTCCCTGTCTCACTCTCCCTCCCTCACTCTCCCTCTTCCACTCTCCCGTCGTCACTCTCCGTCTACCTCCGTTACTCTCTCTGTCTCACTCTCCCTCCCTCACATTCACTCTCTATCTCTCCCGTCTTCACTCTCGCTCCATCACTCTCCCTCCCACACTCTGCCGTTCTCACTCTCCCTCTCCCTCCGTTCCTCTCCCTCGCTCACTCTCCCTCTCTCCTGTCGTCACTCTTCCATCGTCACTCTTAGATAGATAGATAGATAGATAGATAGATAGATAGATAGATAGATAGATAGATACTTTATTCAACCCCAAGGGGAAATTCAACATTTTCCCCCTCTCCTCGTCAGTCTCCCTCTTCCTCCGTCACTCTCCCATCGTCACTCTTGCTCCATCACTCTCCCTTCGTCACTCTCCCGTCATCACTCCCCCTCTGTCACTCTCCCTCTCCATCCCTCCCCTCGTCACTCTCCCTCTTTCACTCACTCTCCCCGTGTCATTCTCCCCTTGTCACCCTCTTCACTCTCCCTCTCTCCTGTCATCACTCTCCCTCCGTCACTCTCCATCCGTCACTCTCCCCCTGTCACTCACCCCCGTCACTCTGACCCGCTCACTCTCGCTCCGTCACTCTCCCTCCCTCACTCTCCCTCTTCCTCTCTCCCGTCGTCACACTCCGTCTACCTCCGTTACTCTCCCTGTCTCACTCTCCCTCATTTTAAATCTCCCTCTCTCCTGTCGTCACTCTCCCATCGTCACTCTTGCTCCGTCACTCTCCCTTCGTTACTCTCCCTGTCTCACTCTCCCTCATTTTAAACCTCCCTCTCTCCTGCCGTCACTCTCCCATCGTCACTCTTGCTCCATCACTCTCCCTTCATCACTCTCCCTCCGTCACTTTCCCTCTCCCTCCCTCCCCTCGTCACTCTCCCTCTCTCACTCTTCACTCTCCCTCTCTCACTCACACTCTATCCTGTCATCACTCTCCCTGTCACGCTCCCCCGTCACTCTCCCCGTCACTCTCCCCGTCACTGCCCCGTCACTCTCCCCCCGTCAATCTCCTCCCGTCACTCTCCCCCATCACTCTCCCTCCGTCACTCTCCCTGTCTCACTCTCCCTTTGTCACTCTCTCGGTCTCACACTCCCTCCCTCACTCTCCGTGTTCCACTCTCCCGTCGTCCCTCTCCGTCTACCTCCGTTACTCTCTCTGTCTCACTCTCCCTCTCCCCTGTCGTCACTCTCCCATTGTCACTCTTGCTCCATCAGTCTCCCTTCGTCACTCTCCCGTCATCACTCTCCCTCCATCACTCTCCCTCTGCCTCCCTCCCCTCGTCAGTCTCCCTCTCTCAATGTCAATCTCACCGTGTCACTCTCCCCTGTCACTCTCCCTCTTCACTCTCCCTCTACTCTCCCTCTCTCCTGTCATCACTCTCCCTGTCACTCTCCCCCATTACTCCCCCGTCACTCTCCGCCGTATCTCTCCCCCATCACTCTCCCCCACCCGTCACTCTCCTTCCGTCACTCTCCCCCTGTCACTCTCCCTCTCTCACTTTCCCTCTCTCACTCTCCCTCCCTCACTCCCCCTCTCCCTCTTTCCCGTCGACACTCTCCCCGTCACTCTCCCTATCTTACTCTCCCTCCCTCACTCTCACTCTCCCTCTCTCTCCCTCTCCTGTCATCACTCTCCTCGTCACTGTCTCCAGTCACTCTACCCCCGTCACTCTCCCCCCGGCACTCTCCCTCGTTACATTGCCCCGTCACTCAGACCCGTCACTCTCCCCCCTCACTCTCCACCGTCACTCTCCCCCATTACTCTCTCCGTCACGCTCCCCATCACTCTCCCTGTCACTCTCCCCCTTACACTCTCCCCCTTTCAGTCCACCTCTCTCACTCTACCCATCACTCTCTCCCGCATCACTCTCCCTGTCTCATTCTCCCTCCGTCACTCTCCCTTTCTCACTCTCCCTCCGTCACTCTCCCTCCCAAACTCTCCCTCTTCCACTCTCCCATCGTCACTCTCCGTCTACCTCCGTTACTCTCACTCTCACACTCGCTCCCTCACTTTCACTCTCCCTCTCTCCCGTCTTCACTCTCCCTCCATCACTCTCCCTCCCACACTCCCCCTGTCCCTCCGTCACTCTCCCTGTCTCACTCTCCCTCTCTCCCGTCGGCACTCTCCTTCCATCACTCTCCCTGTCTCACTCTCCCTCCCTCACTCTCACTATCTCACTCCCCCTCGCCCTCCCTCTCTCCCGTTGTCACTCTCACTTTCCCACCGTTACTCTCCCTCCCTCACTCTCCCTGTCTCCTGTCGTCACTCCCCAATCGTCATTCTTGCTCCATCACTCTCCCGTCATCAATCTCCCTCCATCACTCTCCCTCCCTCCCTCCCTCCCCTCGTCACTCTCCCTCTCTCACTTTTACTCTCCCCCTGATACTCTCCCTCTTCACTCTCCCTCTCTCCTGTCATCACTCTCCCTCCGTTACTACCCCGTCACTCTCCGCACTGTCTCTCTCCCGCCGTCACTCTCCTCCCGTCACTCTCCCACTGTCACTCTCCCTCTCTCACATTCCCTCTCTCACTCTCCCTCCCTCACTCTCCCTCTCCCTCTCTCCCATCGTCACTCTCCCCGTCACTCTCCCTTCGTCACTCTCCCTCCTTCACTCTCCTTGTCTCACTCTAACTCCCTCACTCTCACTCCCCCTCTCTCTCTTTCACCCTGTCTCACTCTCCCTCCCCTGTCATCACTCTCCCCGTCACTCTCCCCGTCACTCTCCCCGTCACTAGACCCCCGTCGCTCTCTCCCGTCACTCTACCTCCGTCACTCTCCCCTTCACTCTCCCCCCATCACTCTCTCCGCGGCACTCTCCCTCGTTACTTTGCCCCGTCACTCTGCCGCGTCACTCTCCTCCCGTCACTCTCCCGCATCACTCTCTCCGTCACTCTCCCCATCACTCTCCTCCCGTCACTCTCCCCCATCACTCTCTCCGTCACTCTCCCCATCACTCTCCCTGTCACTCTTTCCCCGTTCAGTCTACCCCTTTCACTCTCTCCATCACTCTCTCCCTGTCTCACTCTCCCTCCCTCACTCTCCCTCTTCCACTCTCCCGTCGTCACTCTCCGTCTACCTCCGTTACTCTCTCTGTCTCACTCTCCCTCCCTCACATTCACTCTCTATCTCTCCCGTCTTCACTCTCGCTCCATCACTCTCCCTCCCACACTCTGCCGTTCTCACTCTCCCTCTCCCTCCGTTCCTCTCCCTCGCTCACTCTCCCTCTCTCCTGTCGTCACTCTTCCATCGTCACTCTTAGATAGATAGATAGATAGATAGATAGATAGATAGATAGATAGATAGATAGATAGATACTTTATTCAACCCCAAGGGGAAATTCAACATTTTCCCCCTCTCCTCGTCAGTCTCCCTCTTCCTCCGTCACTCTCCCATCGTCACTCTTGCTCCATCACTCTCCCTTCGTCACTCTCCCGTCATCACTCCCCCTCTGTCACTCTCCCTCTCCATCCCTCCCCTCGTCACTCTCCCTCTTTCACTCACTCTCCCCGTGTCATTCTCCCCTTGTCACCCTCTTCACTCTCCCTCTCTCCTGTCATCACTCTCCCTCCGTCACTCTCCATCCGTCACTCTCCCCCTGTCACTCACCCCCGTCACTCTGACCCGCTCACTCTCGCTCCGTCACTCTCCCTCCCTCACTCTCCCTCTTCCTCTCTCCCGTCGTCACACTCCGTCTACCTCCGTTACTCTCCCTGTCTCACTCTCCCTCATTTTAAATCTCCCTCTCTCCTGTCGTCACTCTCCCATCGTCACTCTTGCTCCGTCACTCTCCCTTCGTTACTCTCCCTGTCTCACTCTCCCTCATTTTAAACCTCCCTCTCTCCTGCCGTCACTCTCCCATCGTCACTCTTGCTCCATCACTCTCCCTTCATCACTCTCCCTCCGTCACTTTCCCTCTCCCTCCCTCCCCTCGTCACTCTCCCTCTCTCACTCTTCACTCTCCCTCTCTCACTCACACTCTATCCTGTCATCACTCTCCCTGTCACGCTCCCCCGTCACTCTCCCCGTCACTCTCCCCGTCACTGCCCCGTCACTCTCCCCCCGTCAATCTCCTCCCGTCACTCTCCCCCATCACTCTCCCTCCGTCACTCTCCCTGTCTCACTCTCCCTTTGTCACTCTCTCGGTCTCACACTCCCTCCCTCACTCTCCGTGTTCCACTCTCCCGTCGTCCCTCTCCGTCTACCTCCGTTACTCTCTCTGTCTCACTCTCCCTCTCCCCTGTCGTCACTCTCCCATTGTCACTCTTGCTCCATCAGTCTCCCTTCGTCACTCTCCCGTCATCACTCTCCCTCCATCACTCTCCCTCTGCCTCCCTCCCCTCGTCAGTCTCCCTCTCTCAATGTCAATCTCACCGTGTCACTCTCCCCTGTCACTCTCCCTCTTCACTCTCCCTCTACTCTCCCTCTCTCCTGTCATCACTCTCCCTGTCACTCTCCCCCATTACTCCCCCGTCACTCTCCGCCGTATCTCTCCCCCATCACTCTCCCCCACCCGTCACTCTCCTTCCGTCACTCTCCCCCTGTCACTCTCCCTCTCTCACTTTCCCTCTCTCACTCTCCCTCCCTCACTCCCCCTCTCCCTCTTTCCCGTCGACACTCTCCCCGTCACTCTCCCTATCTTACTCTCCCTCCCTCACTCTCACTCTCCCTCTCTCTCCCTCTCCTGTCATCACTCTCCTCGTCACTGTCTCCAGTCACTCTACCCCCGTCACTCTCCCCCCGGCACTCTCCCTCGTTACATTGCCCCGTCACTCAGACCCGTCACTCTCCCCCCTCACTCTCCACCGTCACTCTCCCCCATTACTCTCTCCGTCACGCTCCCCATCACTCTCCCTGTCACTCTCCCCCTTACACTCTCCCCCTTTCAGTCCACCTCTCTCACTCTACCCATCACTCTCTCCCGCATCACTCTCCCTGTCTCATTCTCCCTCCGTCACTCTCCCTTTCTCACTCTCCCTCCGTCACTCTCCCTCCCAAACTCTCCCTCTTCCACTCTCCCATCGTCACTCTCCGTCTACCTCCGTTACTCTCACTCTCACACTCGCTCCCTCACTTTCACTCTCCCTCTCTCCCGTCTTCACTCTCCCTCCATCACTCTCCCTCCCACACTCCCCCTGTCCCTCCGTCACTCTCCCTGTCTCACTCTCCCTCTCTCCCGTCGGCACTCTCCTTCCATCACTCTCCCTGTCTCACTCTCCCTCCCTCACTCTCACTATCTCACTCCCCCTCGCCCTCCCTCTCTCCCGTTGTCACTCTCACTTTCCCACCGTTACTCTCCCTCCCTCACTCTCCCTGTCTCCTGTCGTCACTCCCCAATCGTCATTCTTGCTCCATCACTCTCCCGTCATCAATCTCCCTCCATCACTCTCCCTCCCTCCCTCCCTCCCCTCGTCACTCTCCCTCTCTCACTTTTACTCTCCCCCTGATACTCTCCCTCTTCACTCTCCCTCTCTCCTGTCATCACTCTCCCTCCGTTACTACCCCGTCACTCTCCGCACTGTCTCTCTCCCGCCGTCACTCTCCTCCCGTCACTCTCCCACTGTCACTCTCCCTCTCTCACATTCCCTCTCTCACTCTCCCTCCCTCACTCTCCCTCTCCCTCTCTCCCATCGTCACTCTCCCCGTCACTCTCCCTTCGTCACTCTCCCTCCTTCACTCTCCTTGTCTCACTCTAACTCCCTCACTCTCACTCCCCCTCTCTCTCTTTCACCCTGTCTCACTCTCCCTCCCCTGTCATCACTCTCCCCGTCACTCTCCCCGTCACTCTCCCCGTCACTAGACCCCCGTCGCTCTCTCCCGTC
This sequence comes from Hypanus sabinus, assembly GCF_030144855.1. Lineage (NCBI taxonomy): Eukaryota > Metazoa > Chordata > Chondrichthyes > Myliobatiformes > Dasyatidae > Hypanus > Hypanus sabinus. The sequence goes on along the minus strand of NW_026781563.1, from coordinate 119,125 downwards.
ACTCTACCTCCGTCACTCTCCCCTTCACTCTCCCCCCATCACTCTCTCCGCGGCACTCTCCCTCGTTACTTTGCCCCGTCACTCTGCCGCGTCACTCTCCTCCCGTCACTCTCCCGCATCACTCTCTCCGTCACTCTCCCCATCACTCTCCTCCCGTCACTCTCCCCCATCACTCTCTCCGTCACTCTCCCCATCACTCTCCCTGTCACTCTTTCCCCGTTCAGTCTACCCCTTTCACTCTCTCCATCACTCTCTCCCTGTCTCACTCTCCCTCCCTCACTCTCCCTCTTCCACTCTCCCGTCGTCACTCTCCGTCTACCTCCGTTACTCTCTCTGTCTCACTCTCCCTCCCTCACATTCACTCTCTATCTCTCCCGTCTTCACTCTCGCTCCATCACTCTCCCTCCCACACTCTGCCGTTCTCACTCTCCCTCTCCCTCCGTTCCTCTCCCTCGCTCACTCTCCCTCTCTCCTGTCGTCACTCTTCCATCGTCACTCTTAGATAGATAGATAGATAGATAGATAGATAGATAGATAGATAGATAGATAGATAGATAGATAGATAGATAGATACTTTATTCAACCCCAAGGGGAAATTCAACATTTTCCCCCTCTCCTCGTCAGTCTCCCTCTTCCTCCGTCACTCTCCCATCGTCACTCTTGCTCCATCACTCTCCCTTCGTCACTCTCCCGTCATCACTCCCCCTCTGTCACTCTCCCTCTCCATCCCTCCCCTCGTCACTCTCCCTCTTTCACTCACTCTCCCCGTGTCATTCTCCCCTTGTCACCCTCTTCACTCTCCCTCTCTCCTGTCATCACTCTCCCTCCGTCACTCTCCATCCGTCACTCTCCCCCTGTCACTCACCCCCGTCACTCTGACCCGCTCACTCTCGCTCCGTCACTCTCCCTCCCTCACTCTCCCTCTTCCTCTCTCCCGTCGTCACACTCCGTCTACCTCCGTTACTCTCCCTGTCTCACTCTCCCTCATTTTAAATCTCCCTCTCTCCTGTCGTCACTCTCCCATCGTCACTCTTGCTCCGTCACTCTCCCTTCGTTACTCTCCCTGTCTCACTCTCCCTCATTTTAAACCTCCCTCTCTCCTGCCGTCACTCTCCCATCGTCACTCTTGCTCCATCACTCTCCCTTCATCACTCTCCCTCCGTCACTTTCCCTCTCCCTCCCTCCCCTCGTCACTCTCCCTCTCTCACTCTTCACTCTCCCTCTCTCACTCACACTCTATCCTGTCATCACTCTCCCTGTCACGCTCCCCCGTCACTCTCCCCGTCACTCTCCCCGTCACTGCCCCGTCACTCTCCCCCCGTCAATCTCCTCCCGTCACTCTCCCCCATCACTCTCCCTCCGTCACTCTCCCTGTCTCACTCTCCCTTTGTCACTCTCTCGGTCTCACACTCCCTCCCTCACTCTCCGTGTTCCACTCTCCCGTCGTCCCTCTCCGTCTACCTCCGTTACTCTCTCTGTCTCACTCTCCCTCTCCCCTGTCGTCACTCTCCCATTGTCACTCTTGCTCCATCAGTCTCCCTTCGTCACTCTCCCGTCATCACTCTCCCTCCATCACTCTCCCTCTGCCTCCCTCCCCTCGTCAGTCTCCCTCTCTCAATGTCAATCTCACCGTGTCACTCTCCCCTGTCACTCTCCCTCTTCACTCTCCCTCTACTCTCCCTCTCTCCTGTCATCACTCTCCCTGTCACTCTCCCCCATTACTCCCCCGTCACTCTCCGCCGTATCTCTCCCCCATCACTCTCCCCCACCCGTCACTCTCCTTCCGTCACTCTCCCCCTGTCACTCTCCCTCTCTCACTTTCCCTCTCTCACTCTCCCTCCCTCACTCCCCCTCTCCCTCTTTCCCGTCGACACTCTCCCCGTCACTCTCCCTATCTTACTCTCCCTCCCTCACTCTCACTCTCCCTCTCTCTCCCTCTCCTGTCATCACTCTCCTCGTCACTGTCTCCAGTCACTCTACCCCCGTCACTCTCCCCCCGGCACTCTCCCTCGTTACATTGCCCCGTCACTCAGACCCGTCACTCTCCCCCCTCACTCTCCACCGTCACTCTCCCCCATTACTCTCTCCGTCACGCTCCCCATCACTCTCCCTGTCACTCTCCCCCTTACACTCTCCCCCTTTCAGTCCACCTCTCTCACTCTACCCATCACTCTCTCCCGCATCACTCTCCCTGTCTCATTCTCCCTCCGTCACTCTCCCTTTCTCACTCTCCCTCCGTCACTCTCCCTCCCAAACTCTCCCTCTTCCACTCTCCCATCGTCACTCTCCGTCTACCTCCGTTACTCTCACTCTCACACTCGCTCCCTCACTTTCACTCTCCCTCTCTCCCGTCTTCACTCTCCCTCCATCACTCTCCCTCCCACACTCCCCCTGTCCCTCCGTCACTCTCCCTGTCTCACTCTCCCTCTCTCCCGTCGGCACTCTCCTTCCATCACTCTCCCTGTCTCACTCTCCCTCCCTCACTCTCACTATCTCACTCCCCCTCGCCCTCCCTCTCTCCCGTTGTCACTCTCACTTTCCCACCGTTACTCTCCCTCCCTCACTCTCCCTGTCTCCTGTCGTCACTCCCCAATCGTCATTCTTGCTCCATCACTCTCCCGTCATCAATCTCCCTCCATCACTCTCCCTCCCTCCCTCCCTCCCCTCGTCACTCTCCCTCTCTCACTTTTACTCTCCCCCTGATACTCTCCCTCTTCACTCTCCCTCTCTCCTGTCATCACTCTCCCTCCGTTACTACCCCGTCACTCTCCGCACTGTCTCTCTCCCGCCGTCACTCTCCTCCCGTCACTCTCCCACTGTCACTCTCCCTCTCTCACATTCCCTCTCTCACTCTCCCTCCCTCACTCTCCCTCTCCCTCTCTCCCATCGTCACTCTCCCCGTCACTCTCCCTTCGTCACTCTCCCTCCTTCACTCTCCTTGTCTCACTCTAACTCCCTCACTCTCACTCCCCCTCTCTCTCTTTCACCCTGTCTCACTCTCCCTCCCCTGTCATCACTCTCCCCGTCACTCTCCCCCGTCACTCTCCCCGTCACTAGACCCCCATCGCTCTCTCCCGTCACTCTACCTCCGTCACTCTCCCCTTCACTCTCCCCCCATCACTCTCTCCGCGGCACTCTCCCTCGTTACTTTGCCCCGTCACTCTGCCGCGTCACTCTCCTCCCGTCACTCTCCCGCATCACTCTCTCCGTCACTCTCCCCATCACTCTCCTCCCGTCACTCTCCCCCATCACTCTCTCCGTCACTCTCCCCATCACTCTCCCTGTCACTCTTTCCCCGTTCAGTCTACCCCTTTCACTCTCTCCATCACTCTCTCCCTGTCTCACTCTCCCTCCCTCACTCTCCCTCTTCCACTCTCCCGTCGTCACTCTCCGTCTACCTCCGTTACTCTCTCTGTCTCACTCTCCCTCCCTCACATTCACTCTCTATCTCTCCCGTCTTCACTCTCGCTCCATCACTCTCCCTCCCACACTCTGCCGTTCTCACTCTCCCTCTCCCTCCGTTCCTCTCCCTCGCTCACTCTCCCTCTCTCCTGTCGTCACTCTTCCATCGTCACTCTTAGATAGATAGATAGATAGATAGATAGATAGATAGATAGATAGATAGATAGATAGATACTTTATTCAACCCCAAGGGGAAATTCAACATTTTCCCCCTCTCCTCGTCAGTCTCCCTCTTCCTCCGTCACTCTCCCATCGTCACTCTTGCTCCATCACTCTCCCTTCGTCACTCTCCCGTCATCACTCCCCCTCTGTCACTCTCCCTCTCCATCCCTCCCCTCGTCACTCTCCCTCTTTCACTCACTCTCCCCGTGTCATTCTCCCCTTGTCACCCTCTTCACTCTCCCTCTCTCCTGTCATCACTCTCCCTCCGTCACTCTCCATCCGTCACTCTCCCCCTGTCACTCACCCCCGTCACTCTGACCCGCTCACTCTCGCTCCGTCACTCTCCCTCCCTCACTCTCCCTCTTCCTCTCTCCCGTCGTCACACTCCGTCTACCTCCGTTACTCTCCCTGTCTCACTCTCCCTCATTTTAAATCTCCCTCTCTCCTGTCGTCACTCTCCCATCGTCACTCTTGCTCCGTCACTCTCCCTTCGTTACTCTCCCTGTCTCACTCTCCCTCATTTTAAACCTCCCTCTCTCCTGCCGTCACTCTCCCATCGTCACTCTTGCTCCATCACTCTCCCTTCATCACTCTCCCTCCGTCACTTTCCCTCTCCCTCCCTCCCCTCGTCACTCTCCCTCTCTCACTCTTCACTCTCCCTCTCTCACTCACACTCTATCCTGTCATCACTCTCCCTGTCACGCTCCCCCGTCACTCTCCCCGTCACTCTCCCCGTCACTGCCCCGTCACTCTCCCCCCGTCAATCTCCTCCCGTCACTCTCCCCCATCACTCTCCCTCCGTCACTCTCCCTGTCTCACTCTCCCTTTGTCACTCTCTCGGTCTCACACTCCCTCCCTCACTCTCCGTGTTCCACTCTCCCGTCGTCCCTCTCCGTCTACCTCCGTTACTCTCTCTGTCTCACTCTCCCTCTCCCCTGTCGTCACTCTCCCATTGTCACTCTTGCTCCATCAGTCTCCCTTCGTCACTCTCCCGTCATCACTCTCCCTCCATCACTCTCCCTCTGCCTCCCTCCCCTCGTCAGTCTCCCTCTCTCAATGTCAATCTCACCGTGTCACTCTCCCCTGTCACTCTCCCTCTTCACTCTCCCTCTACTCTCCCTCTCTCCTGTCATCACTCTCCCTGTCACTCTCCCCCATTACTCCCCCGTCACTCTCCGCCGTATCTCTCCCCCATCACTCTCCCCCACCCGTCACTCTCCTTCCGTCACTCTCCCCCTGTCACTCTCCCTCTCTCACTTTCCCTCTCTCACTCTCCCTCCCTCACTCCCCCTCTCCCTCTTTCCCGTCGACACTCTCCCCGTCACTCTCCCTATCTTACTCTCCCTCCCTCACTCTCACTCTCCCTCTCTCTCCCTCTCCTGTCATCACTCTCCTCGTCACTGTCTCCAGTCACTCTACCCCCGTCACTCTCCCCCCGGCACTCTCCCTCGTTACATTGCCCCGTCACTCAGACCCGTCACTCTCCCCCCTCACTCTCCACCGTCACTCTCCCCCATTACTCTCTCCGTCACGCTCCCCATCACTCTCCCTGTCACTCTCCCCCTTACACTCTCCCCCTTTCAGTCCACCTCTCTCACTCTACCCATCACTCTCTCCCGCATCACTCTCCCTGTCTCATTCTCTCTCCGTCACTCTCCCTTTCTCACTCTCCCTCCGTCACTCTCCCTCCCAAACTCTCCCTCTTCCACTCTCCCATCGTCACTCTCCGTCTACCTCCGTTACTCTCACTGTCTCACTCTCGCTCCCTCACTTTCACTCTCCCTCTCTCCCGTCTTCACTCTCCCTCCATCACTCTCCCTCCCACACTCCCCCTGTCCCTCCGTCACTCTCCCTGTCTCACTCTCCCTCTCTCCCGTCGGCACTCTCCTTCCATCACTCTCCCTGTCTCACTCTCCCTCCCTCACTCTCACTATCTCACTCCCCCTCGCCCTCCCTCTCTCCCGTTGTCACTCTCACTTTCCCACCGTTACTCTCCCTCCCTCACTCTCCCTGTCTCCTGTCGTCACTCCCCAATCGTCATTCTTGCTCCATCACTCTCCCGTCATCAATCTCCCTCCATCACTCTCCCTCCCTCCCTCCCTCCCCTCGTCACTCTCCCTCTCTCACTTTTACTCTCCCCCTGATACTCTCCCTCTTCACTCTCCCTCTCTCCTGTCATCACTCTCCCTCCGTTACTACCCCGTCACTCTCCGCACTGTCTCTCTCCCGCCGTCACTCTCCTCCCGTCACTCTCCCACTGTCACTCTCCCTCTCTCACATTCCCTCTCTCACTCTCCCTCCCTCACTCTCCCTCTCCCTCTCTCCCATCGTCACTCTCCCCGTCACTCTCCCTTCGTCACTCTCCCTCCTTCACTCTCCTTGTCTCACTCTAACTCCCTCACTCTCACTCCCCCTCTCTCTCTTTCACCCTGTCTCACTCTCCCTCCCCTGTCATCACTCTCCCCGTCACTCTCCCCCGTCACTCTCCCCGTCACTAGACCCCCGTCGCTCTCTCCCGTCACTCTACCTCCGTCACTCTCCCCTTCACTCTCCCCCCATCACTCTCTCCGCGGCACTCTCCCTCGTTACTTTGCCCCGTCACTCTGCCGCGTCACTCTCCTCCCGTCACTCTCCCCCATCACTCTCTCCGTCACTCTCCCCATCACTCTCCTCCCGTCACTCTCCCCCATCACTCTCTCCGTCACTCTCCCCATCACTCTCCCTGTCACTCTTTCCCCGTTCAGTCTACCCCTTTCACTCTCTCCATCACTCTCTCCCTGTCTCACTCTCCCTCCCTCACTCTCCCTCTTCCACTCTCCCGTCGTCACTCTCCGTCTACCTCCGTTACTCTCTCTGTCTCACTCTCCCTCCCTCACATTCACTCTCTATCTCTCCCGTCTTCACTCTCGCTCCATCACTCTCCCTCCCACACTCTGCCGTTCTCACTCTCCCTCTCCCTCCGTTCCTCTCCCTCGCTCACTCTCCCTCTCTCCTGTCGTCACTCTTCCATCGTCACTCTTAGATAGATAGATAGATAGATAGATAGATAGATAGATAGATACTTTATTCAACCCCAAGGGGAAATTCAACATTTTCCCCCTCTCCTCGTCAGTCTCCCTCTTCCTCCGTCACTCTCCCATCGTCACTCTTGCTCCATCACTCTCCCTTCGTCACTCTCCCGTCATCACTCCCCCTCTGTCACTCTCCCTCTCCATCCCTCCCCTCGTCACTCTCCCTCTTTCACTCACTCTCCCCGTGTCATTCTCCCCTTGTCACCCTCTTCACTCTCCCTCTCTCCTGTCATCACTCTCCCTCCGTCACTCTCCATCCGTCACTCTCCCCCTGTCACTCACCCCCGTCACTCTGACCCGCTCACTCTCGCTCCGTCACTCTCCCTCCCTCACTCTCCCTCTTCCTCTCTCCCGTCGTCACACTCCGTCTACCTCCGTTACTCTCCCTGTCTCACTCTCCCTCATTTTAAATCTCCCTCTCTCCTGTCGTCACTCTCCCATCGTCACTCTTGCTCCGTCACTCTCCCTTCGTTACTCTCCCTGTCTCACTCTCCCTCATTTTAAACCTCCCTCTCTCCTGCCGTCACTCTCCCATCGTCACTCTTGCTCCATCACTCTCCCTTCATCACTCTCCCTCCGTCACTTTCCCTCTCCCTCCCTCCCCTCGTCACTCTCCCTCTCTCACTCTTCACTCTCCCTCTCTCACTCACACTCTATCCTGTCATCACTCTCCCTGTCACGCTCCCCCGTCACTCTCCCCGTCACTCTCCCCGTCACTGCCCCGTCACTCTCCCCCCGTCAATCTCCTCCCGTCACTCTCCCCCATCACTCTCCCTCCGTCACTCTCCCTGTCTCACTCTCCCTTTGTCACTCTCTCGGTCTCACACTCCCTCCCTCACTCTCCGTGTTCCACTCTCCCGTCGTCCCTCTCCGTCTACCTCCGTTACTCTCTCTGTCTCACTCTCCCTCTCCCCTGTCGTCACTCTCCCATTGTCACTCTTGCTCCATCAGTCTCCCTTCGTCACTCTCCCGTCATCACTCTCCCTCCATCACTCTCCCTCTGCCTCCCTCCCCTCGTCAGTCTCCCTCTCTCAATGTCAATCTCACCGTGTCACTCTCCCCTGTCACTCTCCCTCTTCACTCTCCCTCTACTCTCCCTCTCTCCTGTCATCACTCTCCCTGTCACTCTCCCCCATTACTCCCCCGTCACTCTCCGCCGTATCTCTCCCCCATCACTCTCCCCCACCCGTCACTCTCCTTCCGTCACTCTCCCCCTGTCACTCTCCCTCTCTCACTTTCCCTCTCTCACTCTCCCTCCCTCACTCCCCCTCTCCCTCTTTCCCGTCGACACTCTCCCCGTCACTCTCCCTATCTTACTCTCCCTCCCTCACTCTCACTCTCCCTCTCTCTCCCTCTCCTGTCATCACTCTCCTCGTCACTGTCTCCAGTCACTCTACCCCCGTCACTCTCCCCCCGGCACTCTCCCTCGTTACATTGCCCCGTCACTCAGACCCGTCACTCTCCCCCCTCACTCTCCACCGTCACTCTCCCCCATTACTCTCTCCGTCACGCTCCCCATCACTCTCCCTGTCACTCTCCCCCTTACACTCTCCCCCTTTCAGTCCACCTCTCTCACTCTACCCATCACTCTCTCCCGCATCACTCTCCCTGTCTCATTCTCCCTCCGTCACTCTCCCTTTCTCACTCTCCCTCCGTCACTCTCCCTCCCAAACTCTCCCTCTTCCACTCTCCCATCGTCACTCTCCGTCTACCTCCGTTACTCTCACTGTCTCACTCTCGCTCCCTCACTTTCACTCTCCCTCTCTCCCGTCTTCACTCTCCCTCCATCACTCTCCCTCCCACACTCCCCCTGTCCCTCCGTCACTCTCCCTGTCTCACTCTCCCTCTCTCCCGTCGGCACTCTCCTTCCATCACTCTCCCTGTCTCACTCTCCCTCCCTCACTCTCACTATCTCACTCCCCCTCGCCCTCCCTCTCTCCCGTTGTCACTCTCACTTTCCCACCGTTACTCTCCCTCCCTCACTCTCCCTGTCTCCTGTCGTCACTCCCCAATCGTCATTCTTGCTCCATCACTCTCCCGTCATCAATCTCCCTCCATCACTCTCCCTCCCTCCCTCCCTCCCCTCGTCACTCTCCCTCTCTCACTTTTACTCTCCCCCTGATACTCTCCCTCTTCACTCTCCCTCTCTCCTGTCATCACTCTCCCTCCGTTACTACCCCGTCACTCTCCGCACTGTCTCTCTCCCGCCGTCACTCTCCTCCCGTCACTCTCCCACTGTCACTCTCCCTCTCTCACATTCCCTCTCTCACTCTCCCTCCCTCACTCTCCCTCTCCCTCTCTCCCATCGTCACTCTCCCCGTCACTCTCCCTTCGTCACTCTCCCTCCTTCACTCTCCTTGTCTCACTCTAACTCCCTCACTCTCACTCCCCCTCTCTCTCTTTCACCCTGTCTCACTCTCCCTCCCCTGTCATCACTCTCCCCGTCACTCTCCCCCGTCACTCTCCCCGTCACTAGACCCCCGTCGCTCTCTCCCGTCACTCTACCTCCGTCACTCTCCCCTTCACTCTCCCCCCATCACTCTCTCCGCGGCACTCTCCCTCGTTACTTTGCCCCGTCACTCTGCCGCGTCACTCTCCTCCCGTCACTCTCCCCCATCACTCTCTCCGTCACTCTCCCCATCACTCTCCTCCCGTCACTCTCCCCCATCACTCTCTCCGTCACTCTCCCCATCACTCTCCCTGTCACTCTTTCCCCGTTCAGTCTACCCCTTTCACTCTCTCCATCACTCTCTCCCTGTCTCACTCTCCCTCCCTCACTCTCCCTCTTCCACTCTCCCGTCGTCACTCTCCGTCTACCTCCGTTACTCTCTCTGTCTCACTCTCCCTCCCTCACATTCACTCTCTATCTCTCCCGTCTTCACTCTCGCTCCATCACTCTCCCTCCCACACTCTGCCGTTCTCACTCTCCCTCTCCCTCCGTTCCTCTCCCTCGCTCACTCTCCCTCTCTCCTGTCGTCACTCTTCCATCGTCACTCTTAGATAGATAGATAGATAGATAGATAGATAGATAGATAGATACTTTATTCAACCCCAAGGGGAAATTCAACATTTTCCCCCTCTCCTCGTCAGTCTCCCTCTTCCTCCGTCACTCTCCCATCGTCACTCTTGCTCCATCACTCTCCCTTCGTCACTCTCCCGTCATCACTCCCCCTCTGTCACTCTCCCTCTCCATCCCTCCCCTCGTCACTCTCCCTCTTTCACTCACTCTCCCCGTGTCATTCTCCCCTTGTCACCCTCTTCACTCTCCCTCTCTCCTGTCATCACTCTCCCTCCGTCACTCTCCATCCGTCACTCTCCCCCTGTCACTCACCCCCGTCACTCTGACCCGCTCACTCTCGCTCCGTCACTCTCCCTCCCTCACTCTCCCTCTTCCTCTCTCCCGTCGTCACACTCCGTCTACCTCCGTTACTCTCCCTGTCTCACTCTCCCTCATTTTAAATCTCCCTGTCTCCTGGCGTCACTCTCTCATCGTCACACTTGCTCCATCACTCTCCCGTCATCAATCTCCCTCCATCACTCTCCCTCCCTCCCTCCCACCCCTCGTCACTCTTCCTCTCTCACTTTCACTCTCCCCTGTCACTCTCCCTCCTCTCTCTCCCTCTCTCCTGTCATCACTCTCCCTCCGTTACTACCCCGTCACTCTCCGCACTGTCTCAATCCCCCATCACTCTCCCGCCGTCACTCTCCTCCCATCACTCTCCCCCTGTCACTCTCCCTCTCTCACTTTCCCTTTCTCACTCCCTCCCTCACTCTCACTCCCTCTCTATCTCTCACCCTGTCTCACTCTCCCTCTCTCCTGTCATCACATTCCCCCGTCACTCTCCCCGTCGCTCTCCCTGTCTCACTCTCCTCTCTCTCCCTCTCTCCTGTCATCACTCTCCCTCCGTTGCTACCCCGTCACTCTCCGCCCTGTCTCAATCCCCCATCACTCTCCCGCCGTCACTCCTCCCATCACTCCCCCCCTTTCACTCTCCCTCTCTCACTTTCCCTCTCTCACTCTCCCTCTCTATCTCTCACCCTGTCTCACTCTCCCTCTCTCCTGTCATCACTTTCCCCCGTCACTCTCCGCCGTCACTCTCCCCGTCACTCTCCCCGTCGCTCCCCCTCTCCCTCTCCCGCCCTCACCCTCTCCCTCTCTCCCTCCGTCATTCTCCCTATCTCACTCTCCATCCGTCACTCTCCCTGTCTCACTCTCCCGCCCTCAGTCTCCCTCTCCCTCTCTCCCTTCGTTACTCTCCCTCCTGCACTCTCCTTGTCTCACTCTAACTCCCTCACTCTCACTCTCCCTCTCTCTCTCTCTCACCCTCTCACTCTCCCTCTCTCCTGTCATCACTTTCCCCCGTCACTCTCCGCCGTCACTCTCCCCGTCACTCTCCCCGTCACTCTCCCTGTCTCACTCTCCCGCCCTCAGTCTCCCTCTCCCTCTCTCCCTTCGTCACTATCCCTCCGCTCTCCCTGTCTCACTCTCCCGCCCTCACTCTCCCTCTCCCTGTCATTCTCCCTATCTCACTCTCCATCCGTCACTCTCCCTCTCACTCTCCCGCCCTCAGTCTCCCTCTCCCTCTCTCCCTTCGTTACTCTCCCTCCTGCACTCTCCTTGTCTCACTCTAACTCCCTCACTCTCACTCTCCCTCTCTCTCTCTCACCCTGTCTCACTCTCCCTCTCCTGTCATCACTCTCCCCGTCACTAGACCCCCGTCACTCTCCCCCCACCACTCCCCCCCCCGGCACTAACCCTCGTTACTTTGCTCCGTCACTGCCGCGTCACTCTCCTCCCGTCACTCTCCCCCATCACTCTCTCCGTCACTCTCCCCATCACTCTCCCTGTCACTCTTTTCCCGTTCAGTCTACCCCTTTCACTCTCCCCATCACTCTCTCCCGCATCACTCTCCCTCTCTCACTCTCCCTCCGTCACTCTCCCTTTCACACTCTCCCTCCGTCACTCTCCCTGTCTCACTCTCCCTCCATCACTCTCCCTCTTCCACTCTCCCGTCGTCACTCTCCGTCTCCCTCCATTCCTCTCCCTCGCTCACTCTCCCTCTCTCCTGTCGTCACTCTCCCTCCGTCACTCTCCCTTTCTCCCTCTCCCTCTCTCCCATTGTCATTCTCCCTCTCACACTCCCTCTCTCACTCTCAGTCCCCTGTCTTCACTCTGCCTGTCTCACTCTCCCGTCGTCACTCTCTCTCCCTAACTCTCCCACTCCCTCCCTCACTCTCCCTCTCTCCCATTGTCATTCTCCCTCTCTCACTCTCTCTCTCCCTCCATCACACTCCCTCTCTCACTCTGCCTGTCTCACTCTCCCGTCGTCACTCTCTCTCCCTAACTCTCCCACTCCCTCCCTCACTCTCCCTCTCTCCCGTTGTCACTCTCTCTCTCCCTCCCTCACTCTCCCTCTCTCTCTCTCCCTCTCTCTCTCTCCCTCCCTCACTCTCCCTCCCTCACTCTCCCTCTCTCACTCTCCCTCCCTCACTCTCCGTCTCTCACTCTCCCTCCCTCACTCTCCCTCTCTCCCATTGTCATTCTCCCTCTCTCACTCTCTCTCTCCCTCCATCACACTCCCTCTCTCACTCTGCCTGTCTCACTCTCCCGTCGTCACTCTCTCTCCCTAACTCTCCCACTCCCTCCCTCACTCTCCCTCTCTCCCATTGTCATTCTCCCTCTCTCACTCTCTCTCTCCCTCCATCACACTCCCTCTCTCACTCTGCCTGTCTCACTCTCCCGTCGTCACTCTCTCTCCCTAACTCTCCCACTCCCTCCCTCACTCTCCCTCTCTCCCGTTGTCACTCTCTCTCTCCCTCCCTCACTCTCCCTCTCTCACTCTCCCTCTCTCCCGTTGTCACTCTCTCTCTCCCTCCCTCACTCTCCCTCTCTCTCTCTCCCTCTCTCTCTCTCTCCCTCCCTCACTCTCCCTCCCTCACTCTCCCTCTCTCACTCTCCCTCCCTCACTCTCCGTCTCTCACTCTCCCTCCCTCACTCTCCCTCTCTCCCATTGTCATTCTCCCTCTCTCACTCTCTCTCTCCCTCCATCACACTCCCTCTCTCACTCTGCCTGTCTCACTCTCCCGTCGTCACTCTCTCTCCCTAACTCTCCCACTCCCTCCCTCACTCTCCCTCTCTCCCGTTGTCACTCTCTCTCTCCCTCCCTCACTCTCCCTCTCTCACTCTCCCTCCCTCACTCTCCCTCTCTCATTCTCCCTCTCTCCCGTTGTCACTCTCTCTCTCCCTCCCTCACTCTCCCTCTCTCTCTCTCCCTCTCTCTCTCTCCCTCCCTCACTCTCCCTCCCTCACTCTCCCTCTCTCACTCTCCCTCCCTCACTCTCCCTCCCTCACTCTCCCTCTCTCTCTCCCTCTCTCTCTCTCCCTCCCTCACTCTCCCTCTCTCACTCTCCCTCCCTCACTCTCCCTCCCTCACTCTCCCTCTCTCACTCTCCCTCCCTCACTCTCCCTCTCTCACTCTCCCTCCCTCACTCTCCCTCTCTCTCTCAGAGGTTTTGCTGAGTTTTGCTGAACCCTCTGGACTTCCGATCAGCATCCATTTCTCTGGACCGGGAAGGTGAGTATCTCTGCGTCTGTACGTACAGTCCTGGCACACGACAGCAGTGAATCCGGCCCATCTCTTCCATGCTAGCACCGTTTAACCTGCCGACCCCCATCGACCTGCACCGGGACCACTGTCCTCCGCACTCCCTCCCGTCCGGGTACCCGTCCAAACCTCCCTCCAACGCGGAAACCGAGCTCGCGTTCATCCCTTGTGCTGGCGGCTCGTCCCACACCCTCACCTCCCTAGGTCTCCCCTCACGTTCCCCTTAAACCTCTCGCCTTTCACCCTTAACCCCTGACCTCTGGCTGAGTGAAAAAATCTTGCTAGTGTAACCCCCTGGGTCGCCTCAGGCTGGCTCAGCTCGTTCTTGTCTAGGGGGAGCAGCCTTCGGCCCCGCCAAACTGGGTAATCAGCTGGTGTGGATGCTGTGTGATGTCCCCGCCTCGCCCAAAAACAGACAGTACACCATATGCGATTAAATGAGTACGATTTATAAAGGTTACTATTACTAAGTGATTAATAACGATACAGTATATATGAAGAGAAAATTAAAGAAAAGGCGCCAAACTTATCAAAGTCCAAACCACTTTGTGCACAGCCGTTGGAGCTCAGTTTCTGAAGTCTTCTGGCCACCATTCTATCCCCTCCGAACTCCTCGACTCACAGCTCAGGACCCTCCGAACTCCTCGGACTCTCCAAACAGCTCAGGACCCTCCGAGTGGTCAACCAAGCACATCTAGCTTCATTCCCCCGCCCCCCGTCCTCGGAGAATCTCCCGGCCTCGGACCCCCCTTTGGGGTCCGATCCTCGCCCAGTTTAGAGCATTGCGTCCTCTCTCTCGACCCCCTCGCGCCGATCTGCCCAAAAGCCCGTCAACAAAAGCTTACAGACTCAGAAGAAAGAACATTAATCCCCATTTGGTTTACAAAGGAATACCATTCTCGTTATCAGTAAATTAGCATTCCTGCTAGTTAACAAAAAAGAAGAAACCCTCTTTACACTCTCCCTCCACCAAATAAAAGTCATGTCCTCATGACTACTAAATAACTCGCCACCTTTCCTGCCAACACACCGTAACCCAAGCACAAACAGTGACATCTTCTCCCCACACAGTAACCATCACGCCCTGTTTTTCAGGCACTACTTGGGCCAACTATCTGGGAGTTCGCTAACCCTTCTGAGACCTCCGTACCCCCTCACCTAAACCCTTCAGGCTCGGACACAACTGGGGATACCTTGGGCCCACTACCAACTCCTCTCTCAACCTCTCACTCATGCCCCACACTGCACACAGCTAACCCTCCCCGCTACACCTGACTCAATGGGAGAAGGGCCAAAGGTCTCTTCCTCAATCGAGAGAAAGTCAGCAAAAGGCAGCATGTACCACACATCCAGCACATCATCCATCGAATCTGTATTCTTCCTCATTCCTGTGATCGGTAGCTGCTGTTTGATCTTCTCCAAACGGAAACACGTGGCCTGCACTGCTCCCGCAGTCTCTTCAGCCTCCTGTTCAGTATTCACTGCACTTCTCTCCAGCTTTTTCTTCCTCATGACTTCTTCCAGATCAACCTTCAGGTTTTGCACTTCATTTGAACTGTCGATGGTCATCTTCAGGTTCCCTTCAAGCTTCCGCTTCTCTCTTCTGAGATTCATCTGTAATTTCTTCACCTCCACAAACTCCCCTCTCCGGGTTCTCAGTTTGCTATTACCCTCAGTCAGACAACTTTCTTCATTCTCTCCAACTTGTAAGTCTTCCGAATGGTTCCAGATCACTTTCTCCAGTCTCTCCGTCTTCATTTCAAACTTGATTCCGTAGAGACAGTCTCTCACGAGCTGCGACCTTCGCCAGCCCTGGCACGTGTCCCGAAAACACTTTAACTCGGTAGTTCTCAGCTGCTCCTGCAACGACCTCACTTCATATTCTCCTGAGGCAAATCCAAATACCAAGAGATCATCCACATACACCAAAACTCCAAACGCCTCCACATCCCCTATGGTCTTCCACCTGCCCCGCAGGAAGGTTGCAAGGGCTCCAGATATGCACTCTGGCATCTTTTCGGACCCGAAGACTCCTAGGGAATTTATAACGGCCGTCTTCTCCTTGTCAGCCTC
The DNA here is from genome assembly GCF_030144855.1 of Hypanus sabinus. Classification (NCBI taxonomy): domain Eukaryota; kingdom Metazoa; phylum Chordata; class Chondrichthyes; order Myliobatiformes; family Dasyatidae; genus Hypanus; species Hypanus sabinus. The sequence goes on along the minus strand of NW_026781563.1, from coordinate 103,752 downwards.
ATTCATCGGGATCTGGCAACATCCACTCCTCAGATCCAGCACCTTAAACCACATCGCACCATTCAGACAGGCCATCGCCTCTCCGGCCCTCAGGGCCATATTCTGGTCACTGACAGTGCGCCTCTTCAGCGCAATATAATCCATACACACGCTGCCTACATCTTCCATGGCTTCAGGGGCCAGTCGCCGCAACCTCTCTCTCTCCGAGGTGTCTTCAGCAGTCAACTCCCCTCCCTTGTGGTATTTCGCAGCGTCCACTAAGAGGGTCTCACCCTCAGATACTTCCCCCAGGCTCTTGTACCACCACTGGCTCTTGTTTGAATTCGGTATCAGCCCAATGCTGCTACACACGTCCACACAAGCAGCTCGAAACCCTGGGTGAATTGACAATGCCTCCAAACAGCGCTCACCCACCTCCTCCGGGCAGGCTCCCAAGTGCACCAGTAGGATATTGGTTCTCTCTAGAACAGAACCGCTGCCCGTCTCAACAGGGTCCAGACCCATCAGCATTAACGATTCCTGAACCTCAGTCTCCTCCACATTTGCCTCTAAGAACTCCATTTTCACTGACCAACAACCGTCGTCTGGATAATCACCGGCACTGGTACCCCGAATCTCCAGTGTCCTCAATGTCGTCAAGGGTAAATGCTTCCAATAATGGTTATGAAACAAACTGTACAGCAGCTTAACCGGCGCCCCGGTGCCGAGGATGGCTTTAACTTGACTTCCATCCATCCGTAACAACACCTGTACGCATGGCCCCTCTAAGCCTTCAGGAATAGGGTCTGCTCCTTTCGGGAGTTCCTTGGTACATTGCTGGGAACGTGCTCCCCCAGAGACCCCAAGCCGTTCCCCCACTGGGCCTCCTCTAAGTTTCCCGACACCTCTTGAATCAACGGAACAACTGATCCCCTTGACAGATCCCCTTTGCACCACAAGCAATTTATCTGCCCCCCTAGGCAAAAAGGGATACCCTAAAAACTTCTCACCAATCTCCTGCCACGGATATGATGAGCCCCCCAGCTGCGGCATTTGACTTCCAGTCGAACCACACGCATTTTCCCACACTTTCCCAGAACTGGCAGCGGTCACTTCGAGGTAATTGCGCCTGACAGTTCTAACAAAGTCACCAGCCCGCCTGCTCAAACTTTCAACCCGTCCCTGTCGCTTTTCCTCAGCCAAGCACTGCCACTCACCCAACAACTGAGAGGTCCGCTCCGCCCACCCCTCCGCCCCTTTAGGGCTGGACATTATTCCAACAACCGGGTGGAGCTCACCACTGCTGAAACATCCCAACCTGTCACTCCTCAATCTCCAAACAGTACGGACAACCCATGGTCCCACCACCATTTCGTCAGCCAACAGCAACCACCCCACCCAACACACACACCCCGATAACCAGCAATCGCACACCCACAAAAGCACACCAGCTCTTCGCCGCAGACACAATTTAAAGAGGGTGATCACACAGCTTCCACAGAAATCAATCCCGGACGAGCACCCCACAATGTAACCCCCTGGGTCGCCTCAGGCTGGCTCAGCTCGTTCTTGTCTAGGGGGAGTAGCTTTCGGCCCCGCCAAACTGGGTAATCAGCTGGTGTGGATGCTGTGTGATGTCCCAGCCTCGCCCAAAACCAGACAGTACACCATATGCGATTAAATGAGTACGATTTATAAAGGTTACTATTACTAAGTGATTAATAACGATACAGTATATATGAAGAGAAAATTAAAGAAAAGGCGCCAAACTTATCAAAGTCCAAACCACTTCGTGCACAGCCGTTGGAGCTCAGTTTCTGAAGTCTTCTGGCCACCATTCTATCCCCTCCGAACTCCTCGACTCGCAGCTCAGGACCCTCCGAACTCCTCGGACTCTCCAAACAGCTCAGGACCCTCCGAGTGGTCAACCAAGCACATCTAGCTTCATTCCCCCGGCCCCCGTCCTCGGAGAATCTCCCGGCCTCGGACCCCCCTTTGGGGTCCGATCCTCGCCCAGTTTAGAGCATTGCGTCCTCTCTCTCGACCCCCTCGCGCCGATCTGCCCAAAAGCCCGTCAACAAAAGCTTACAGACTCAGAAGAAAGAAAATTAATCCCCATTTGGTTTACAAAGGAATACCATTCTCGTTATCAGTAAATTAGCATTCCTGCTAGTTAACAAAAAAGAAGAAACCCTCTTTACACTAGTATTTACCCTATCAATATCCTCATAATTTTGTATCCCTCTATCAAATCTCCTCTCAATCTTCTCCATTCCCGGGAATAAAGTCCTAACCTGTTCGATCTTTCCTGATAACTCAGGCCCTCCAGACCCGGCAACGTCCTTGTAGATTTTCCCTGTCCTCTTTCAACCTCGTTTCCATCTTCCCCGTAGGTCGGTGACCAAAACTGCTCACCATACTCCAGATTAGACCCCAGCAACGTCTTCAACACAACCTCCCGTCTCCCGTACTCAACACTTCGATTTGTGAAGGCCAATGTGCCGAAAGCTTTCTTTACGACCCCGTCTACCCGTGAGGCCACTTTCGATGGATCGTGGACCTGTATTCCCAGATCCCTTCGTCCTACCACACTCCTCGGTGCCTCCGTTCACTGTGTGAGACCCACCCTGGCTGGTCCTGTCGAAGTTCAACACCGCACACTCGTCTGCTTTAAATTCCATCGGACATTTGTCAGCCATGTTGACCAGACCGGTCCAGATCCACTGTGAGCTGTGATGGACTCCCTCACAGTCCAAACACCCCCAGATCCCCTTAGAAGCCGTGATAGTCTCCCTCACTGTCCGCTATGCCTGGTGTCATCTGCAAATCACATTGCCACCCAGATGGTTGAAAAACGACGACGGACCCGATCTCACTGGCCCTCATACTCCGCCGGGCTGCCGTTTGTAGATTACAGCTCAGCGTTCAACACAATCATCCCCCCCCCGCCAGTTCAAACCGAAAAAGCTCCCCTCCTTCCTCTCCCGCAGTCTTTCGCAATCTCAGCCCCGTATCCATCTCCCTATCACTCTATCAGCCCGCATATCTCCCCCAGTCCCCCTCTCTCTCCCCAGTTCCTCCCTCTCTCTCCCCGTCCCCCACTCTCTCTCCCAGTCCCTCCCTCTCTCTCCCCGTCCCCCACGCTCTCTCCCCCAGTCCCTCCCTCTCTCTCCCCGTCCCCCACTCTCTCTCCCCAGTCCCTCCCTCTCTCTCCCCGTCCCCACTCTCTCTCCCCAGTCCCTCCCTCTCTCTCCCCGTGCCCCACTCTATCTCCCAGTCCCTCCCTCTCTCTCCCCGTCCCCCACTCTCTCTCCCCAGTCCCCCACTCTCTCTCCCCCAGTCCCTCCCTCTCTCTCCCCGTCCCCCTCTCTCTCTCCCCAGTCCTCCCTCTCTCTCCCCAGTCCCTCCTCTCTCTCCCGTCCCCCACTCTCTCTCCCCAGTCCCTCCCTCTCTCTCCCCGTCCCTCCCTCTCTCTCCCCGTCCCCCTCCCTCTCTCTCCCCGTCCCCCACTCTCTCTCCCCAGTCCCTCCCTCTCTCTTCCCGTCCCCCTCTCTCTCTCCCGTCCCTCCCTCTCTCTCCCCCAGTCCCTCCCGCTCTCTCTCCGTCCCCCTCTCTCTCTCCCCCAGTCCCTCCCTCTCTCTCCAGTCCCCGTCTCTCTCCCCAGTCCCCACTCTCTCTCCCCAGTCCCTCGCTCTCTCTCCCCGTCCCTCGCTCTCTCCCCCAGTCCCCTTCTTTCTCCCCCAGTCGCTCTCCCCCAGTCCCTCCTCTCTCTCCCCGTCCCTCCCTCTCTCTCCCCGTCCCCCTCCCTCTCTCTCCCCGTCCCCCACTCTCTCTCCCCCAGTCCCTCCCTCTCTCTTCCCGTCCCCCTCTCTCTCTCCCGTCCCTCCCTCTCTCTCCCCAGTCCCTCCCGCTCTCTCTCCGTCCCCCTCTCTCTCTCCCCCAGTCCCCACTCTCTCTCTCCCCAGTCCCTCGCTCTCTCTCCCGTCCCTCGCTCTCTCTCCAGTCCCCCTCTCTCTCCTCCAGTCCCCCTCTCTCTCTCCCCAGTTCCCTCTCTCTCTCCTCGTCCCCCTCTCTCCTCCAGTCCCCCTCTCTCTCCCCAGTCCCCCTCTCTCTCCCCGTCCCCCCTCTCTATCCCAGTCTCCTCGCTCTCTCTCCCCCAGTCCCTCTCCCCCAGACCCCCTCTCTCTCTCCTCCAGTCCCTCTCTCGTCCGTCCCCCTCTCTCTCCCCGTCACTCTCTCTCCCAGTCCTCCCTCTCTCTCCTTGTCCCTAGATCTCTCTCCCCAGTCCCCCTCTCTCTCTCCCCCAGTCCTCCCTCTCTCTCTCCGTCCCCCTCTCTCTCTCCCCAGTCCCTCCCTCTCTCTCCCCGTCCCCCTCTCTCTCTCCCCAGTCCCTCCCTCTCTCTCCCCGTCCCTCCCTCTCTCTCTCCGTCCCCTCTCTCTCCCCAGTCCCTCCCTCTCTCTCCAGTCCCCCTCTCTCTCCCCCAGTCCCCTCTCTCTCCCCGCCCCCCCTCTTTCTCCCCATTCCCTCGCTCTCTCTCCCCAGTCCCTCGCTCTCTCTCCCCAGTCCCTTCTCTCTCCCCCAGTCGCTCTCTCTCCCAGACCCTCCCTCTCTCTCTCCCCAGTCCCTCCTCTCTCTCCCCCAGTCCCTCCCTCTCTCTCTCCGTCCCCCTCTCTCTCTCCCCAGTCCCTCCCTCTCTCTCACGTCCCCCTCTCTCTCCCCGTCCCCCTCTCTCTCCCATCCCCCCTCTCTCTCCCAGTCCTCGCTCTCTCTCCCCCAGTCCCTCGCTCTCTCCCCGTCCCCTTCTCCTCTCCCCCAGTCGCTCTCTCTCCCAGTCCCTCCCTCTCTCTCCTCCAGTCCCCCTCTCTCTCCCCCAGTCCCCCCTCTCTATCCCCGTCCCTCGCTCTCTCCCCCAGTCCCTCCCTCTCTCTCTCCAGTCCCCCTCTCTCTCTCCCCCAGTCTCTCTCTCTCATTTTAAACAAACTTTGAATACTTTATGGTGAACATCCATTCTGACTTTATACATAATTTGTGTTGAATCCAATGATCTTTATTGCCATTACACCTTGGTACAGTGAAACTCTGTTTAGCTTCCTCGGGCAATTAAATAAAACGGTAGATAAAAACAAGACAGTGATAGAAAAACGGTATTAAATAGATAAGTAGCAGAAAATAAGTTGCAATCGCACCAGATTATCAGAGTGATGCGCAAAGTGCCGCCAGTGCGAGTATTTGGGTCGGTGTGTGTGCTCACAGTTTCCGTCACTGTTCTGTGGGAGTGGGGTGACGGAGGCCGTTCCTCAGTCTACTTGCTCCGGCTTTCAGTGTCCCGAACCTTTGGCTGGACGGCAGCGGGTCACTGAGTCTGCTGGGATAGATGGCGTCCAGTCCCGGGAGCTCCATCCCGACGGTTCGCTGGGCCGCCCTCAGCGGCGGTGCAGCCGGCGGACCACACGGTGGCGCTGTTGGTCAGGGTGGTTTCAGGCAGACAGAGACAGACTTTATTGATCCCGAGGGGAAACTGGGTTTCGTTACAGCCGCACCAACCAAAAATAGTGTAGAAATATAGCAATATGAAACAATAAATAATTAAATAATGATAAGTTAATCATGCCCAGTGGAAATAAGTTCAGGGCCCGCCTATTGGCTCAGGGTGTCTGACACTCCGAGGGAGGAGTTGTAAAGTTTGATCCCACAGACAGGAATGACTCAGTGTTACATCTCGGTGGAATGAGTCCCTGGCTGAATGTACTCCGGTGCCTAACCAGTACATTATGGAGTGGTTGGGAGTCATTGTCCAAGATGGCATGCAACTTGGACAGCATCGTCTTTTCAGACGCCACAGTCAGAGAGTCCAGTTCCACCCCCACAACGTCACTGGCCTTACGAATTAGTTTGTTGATTCTGTTGGTGTCTGCTACCCTCAGCCTGCTGCCCCAGCACACAACAGCAAACATGATAGCACTGGCCACCACAGACTCGTAGAACATCCTCAGCATCGTCCGGCAGATGTCAAAGGACCTCAGTCTCCTCAGGAAATAGAGACTGCTCTGACCCTTCTTGTAGACAGCCTGAGTGTTCTTTGACCAGTCCAGTTTATTGTCAATTCGTATCCCCAGGTATTTGTAATCCTCCACCATGTCCACACTGACCCCTTGGGTGGAAACAGGGGTCACCGATGCCTTAGCCCTCCTCAGGTCCACCACCAGCTCCTTAGTCTTTTTCACATCAAGCTGCAGATGATGTATTGTGCCTCTGTCGAAGTTGGGCAACAGCACTTGGGGGAGTTTATTTCTTTAAAACTACAAAATCTCTGAATTTTGAAGTGTTTAGTTGAATAAATAGTGGATTGGTTGGCTCATAATAACTTGTCTTATTTACAATTTTGTATAACTTTCTTTTGGAGTAGAAAAATTGAATTTGTATTTGTTTTGTACATCTACACAATAAGCCATTAAGGAGTAGAGATGGCCCAGGAAATTATAGACCAGTCAGTCTTACTTCAGTGGTTGGTAAGTTGATGGAGAGGATCCTGGGAGGCAGGATTGATGAACATTTGGAGAGGCATAATATGATTAGGAATAGTTAACATGGCTTTGTCAAAGGCATGTCGTGCCTTCCGAGCCTGATTGAATTTTGTGAGGATGTGACTAAACACATTATGAAGGTAGAGCAGTAGATGTAGTGTATATGGATTTCAGCAAGGCATTTGATAAGGTACCCCATGCAAGGATTATTGAGAAATTAAGTGTGGAGGATCAGAGGGATCCTGGGGTCCGAGTCCATATGACACTCAAAGCTGCTGTGCAGGTTGACTCTGTGATTAAGGAGGCGTACGGTCCATTGGTCTTCATCAATCGTGGAATTGAGTTTAGGAGCCGAGAGGTAATGTTGCAGCTATATAGGACCCTGGTCAGACCCCACTCGGAGTACTGTGCTCAGTTCTGGTCGCCTCACTACAGGAAGGATGTGGGAGCCATAGAAAGGGTGCAGAGGAGATTTACAAGGATGTTGCCTGGATTAAGGAGTATGCCTTATGAGAATAGGTTGAGTGAACTCAGCCTTTTCTCCTTGGAGAGACGGAGGATGAGAGGTGACCTAATAGAGGCGTATAAGACGATGAGAGGCATCTTTCTTTTTCCATCTTTTTATAATCATTATTAATAACAACTAAACAAAATTGGTACATAGATAATGGGATTGCAAACGTACATATTTCAACTAACTATAAAAGATTACAAGAACAATGATTACAGTATAAATGAGTATTCCCACATCGTAAATGATACAATATACAAATAGACAAGGCAAACCCTGGTGTATCATAAAATAGAATAAAAAGAAAAAAGAAAAAGGAAAAAAAATCATTATGCAAAAAACTAATCTAAAAATCTAATAACTACTAGAAGAAAAAAAACAAATAAGAGAAAAAAAAGTTAAAAAGAGAGAAAAAAGGGCTGTTTATATTATCTCACAAAAATACAAAATCATCAGTGTCGTCAACTCCGATCCTCTTGACATATATGAAATCAAAACTGGAAAATGAAATAGGCCTGGAACAGGGTCCAGGACGATGAGAGGCATCGATCGTGCAGATAGTCAGAGGCTTTTTCACCGGGGCTGAAGTGGCTAGCACGGGGAGGCAGAGTTTTAAGGTGCTCTGGTCACCGAATTATAGGAAAGATGTCAACAAAGTAGAGAGAGTACAGGGGAGATTTACCAGAATGTTACCTGGGTTTCAGCACCTAAGTTACAGAGAAAGGTTGAACAAGTTAGGTCTTTATTCTTTGGAGCGTAGAAGGTTGAGGGGGGACTTGATAGAGGTGTTTAAAATTATGAGGGGGATAGATAGAGTTGACGTGGATAGGCTTTTTCCATTGAGAGCAGGGGAGATTCAAACAAGAGGACATGAGTTGAAAGTTGGGGGCCAAAGTTTAGGGGTAACACGAGGTGGTAACAGCGAGTGGTAGCTGTGTGGAACGAGCTTCCAGTTGCAGTGGTAGAGGCAGGTTCGGTATTGTCAACTAAAGTAAAATTGGATAGGTATAAGGACAGGAAAGGAATGAAGGGTTATGGGCTGAGTGCAGGTCGGTGTGTTTATGTGAGAGTAAGCGTTCGGCACGGACTAGAAGGGCCGAGATGGCCTGTTTCCGTGCTGTAATTGTTATATGGTCATATGGGCCAGTGGGACTAGGTGAGAGTCAGCGTTCGGCACGGACTAGAAGGGCCGAGATGGCCTGTTTCCGTGCTGTAATTGTGATATGGTTATATGGACCAGTGGGTCTAGGTGAGAGTAGGCGTTCGGCATGGACTAGAAGGGCCGAGATGGCCTGTTTCCGTGTGTAATTGTGATATGGTTATATGGGTCAGTGGGACTAGGTGAGAGTCAGCGTTCGGCACGGACTAGAAGGGCCGAGATGGCCTGTTTCCGTGCTGTAATTGTTATGTGGTTATAGGGTTGAGATGCTGGCAGGGATGACAGCAGAGCAGCAACGGGTGAGTTTCTGGGGGGAAATGAGGAAGGTGCCAGAAAGATGTATTCCAGAAACAAAGAAGGTAAATGCTCAAATGGCAAAATAGTACAACCGGGCCTGACGAGGGAAGTCAAAGCTAATGTTCAAGCAACAAGAGAGCGGGCATTCGATAAAGCAAAAAATGGCGAGAAGACAGAGAGTTGGGAAGTTTTCAAAACCCGACAGAGAGCAACTGAAGAATCATCAGAAGGGAAAAGGTGAAACATGGAAACAAGCTCACAAACAATAGTCAGATTTGACAGTAAAAGATTGTTCAAGTATGAAAAAGTCAAAAGAGAGATGACTGTGGGCCAGGAAATAACATTGGGGGCCAAGGAGATGGCAGAGGAACTGAATGAGTATTTTGTATCGGTCTTCACTGTGGAAGACACTAGCAGTGAGCCTGACGTTGTACTGAGTGAAGGAAGAGCGGTGGGTGCAGTTACTGTTACAAGAGAGAAGTTGTTCAAAATACTGAAAGACCTGAAGGTACATAAGTCACCCGGACCAGAGGAACTGCACCCTGGTGTTCTGAAAGAGGTATCGAAACATAGAAAATAGGTGCAGGAGTAGGCCATTCGGCCCCTCGAGCCTGCACCGTCATTCAGTATGATCATGGCTGATCATCCAACTCAGAACCCTGTACCTGCTTTCTCTCCATACCCCCGATCCCTTTAGCCACATGGTCCATATCTAACTCCCTCTTAAGTATAGCCAAGGAACCGGCCTCAACTGTTCCCTGTGGCAGAGAATTCCACAGATTCACCACTCTCTGTGTGAAGAAGTTTTTCCTCATCTCGGTCCTAAGAGGCTTCCCCTTTATCCTTAAACTGTGACTCCTCGTTCTGGACTCCCCCGACATCGGGAACAATCTTCCTGCATCTAGCTGTCCGATCCTTTTAGAGTTTTATACGTTTCAATAAGATCCCCCCTCAATCTTCTAAATTCCAGTGAGTATAAGACTAGTCGATCCAGTCTTTCTTCATATGAAAGTCCTGCCATCCCAGGAATCAATCTGGTGAACCTTCTCTGTACTCCCTCTATGGCAAGAATGTCTTTCCTCAGATTCGGGGACCAAACTGCAAACAATTAGCGGTGGAGATTGTGGTGGCATTAGAAACGATCTTTCAAAGATCATTGGACTCTGTCATGGTGCCGGAGGGCTGGAAAGCTGCAAACGTCTCTCTGCTCTTTAAGAAAGGAGGAAGGCAGCAGAAAGGAAATTACAGACCAGTTCGCCTGGCCCCAGCGGTTGGGAAGACATTGGAGTCAATTGTTGGGGATGAGGTGATGGAGTACTTGGTGACACTGGACAAGATAGGACAAAGTCAGCAGGGTTTCCTTCAGGGAAAATCTTGTCTGATGAGTCTGTCGGAATGCCTTGTGGAGATTACAGGTAGGACAGATAAAGGGGATGCAGCGGATGCTGTATATTTGGACTTTCAGAAGGCCTTTAACAAGGTGCTCACCAAGTTAAGAGCCCGTGGCATTACAGGGAAGTTACTAACACGGTTAGGGAATCGGCTGATTGGTAGGAGGCAGCGAGTGGGAATGAAAGGATCCTTTTCTGGTCGGACGCCGGTGACTGGTGGTGTTCTGCAGGGGTCGATGTTGGGGCCTCTGCTTTTTGTGCCGTATATCAATGATTCAGACGACGGAATGGACGGCTTTGTTGCCAAGTTTGCAGGCGATGCGAAGGTCGGTGGAGGGGCAGGTAGTGTTGAGGAAACAGGTAGGATGCAGAGGCTTAGATGAGGAGAACGGGCGAGAGAGTGGCAGAGGAAACACAATGTTGGAAAATGCACGGGGTGATGCACGTTGGTAGTTGAAGTAACTGAGCAGACTCTTTTCTAACTGGGGCGAAAATCGGAAAGTCTGACATGCGAAGGGAGGCGGGAGTCCATGCGCAGAAAGCTCACCTTGCAGGCAGTGGTGAGGGTGGCAAACGCCATGTCCGTGTTCATCTGAAGAGGTCCAGACTCTTGGAGCAGGGACGTGATGCCGAGGCTTTATAAGGCACCGGCGAGGCCTCGCCTCGAGCACCGTGAACAGCTTTGGGCCCCTCGCCTACGACAAGTCGTGCTGGCTTCAGAAGGATTTCACAGGAGGTCCGCGAGGATGATTCTGGGAATGAAAGGGTTATCAGAGGATTGAGGCCGGGACAGAGGATGCTCCCCATGGTGGGGGAGTCTAGGACAACAGGGCACAGACTCAGAATAGAGGGGCGTCCATTTCAAACAGAGATGCGGAGAAATTTCTTTAGCCGGAAGGTGGTGATCGTGTGGAATGAATTACCGCTGGCCCAGTGGAGTCCGGGCCGTTGGGTGTATCTAAGACAGAGGCTGATGGGCCTTTGATTGGACACAACATTAAAGGTCACGTGGACAAGGCTCCTCAGGGGTCACTGGGTCCAAAGGGTTCTTTTACCTCAAGCTGACTAATCACCCCCGGTTCATTACACGACACCCAATCTAGTGTCTAGGCTCAGTGACAAATTACTGTAAAACGCCATCTCTTAGGCATTCAACAAACTCTCTCCCCTGAGATCCATTACCAACCTGAATTTCCCAATCGACCTGCATGTTAAAATCTCCCATGACTATCATAACATTGCCCTTTTAAACAGCTTTTCTATTTCATAGAAACATAGAAAACCTATAGCACAATACAGGCCCACAAGGTTGTGCCGAATATGTCCCTACCCTAGAAATTACTAGGCTTACCTATAGCCCTCTATTTTTCTAAGCTCCATGTACCTATCCAAAAGTCTCTGAAAAGCCCCTATCGTATCCGCCTCCACCACCATCACCGGCAGCCCATTCCACGCACTCACCACTCTCTGAGTTTTTTTTTGAATCGAGAGGAAGTTACAGCTTGTGATTCAGCTGGGAGCTCAGAGAATTCGACCGTGCAGGTAGGATTTCAGCCTACCTGGTCAATACCTGTGGAGGAGGGGGAACTGCGCAGGCGCAAGTGACGTCAGCGTCGAGCGCGCACTTTAAAATGCAGGACTTCTTGTCAGAGCGGGCAGCGGAGTCCGTGGAAGCAGAGTCCTGGGCTTTGAAGCAGAGATTGGTGAGTAAAATCAGAGCTCATGGCATTGGGGGCAGGGTTTCAACATGGATAGAAAACTGGTTGGCAGATAGAAAGCAAAGGGTAGCAGTGAATGGGTGTTTCTCGGAGGCTGGAGGTGACTAGTGGGGTACCACAGGGCTCTGTATTGGGACCACAGCTCTTTACGATTTATGTCAATGATTTAGATGAGGGCATTGAAAACTATATCAGCAAGTTTGCTGACGATACTAAACTGGGTGGCAGTGTGACATGCGAAGAGGACGTTAGGAGAATACAGGGAGACTTGGAAAGGCTGGGTGAGTGGGCAGATACTTGGCAGATGTCATCCAATGTGAATAAATCTTAAGTTATCCATTTTGGAAGCAGGAACAAGAGGGCAGAGTATTGTCTGAACGGTGTAGAGTTAGGTAAGGGAGAAATGCACAGAGACCTAGGAGTCCTAGTTCACCAGTGAATGAAGGTGAATGAACAAGTGCAACAGGCAGTGAAGAGGGCAAATGGAATGTTGGCCTTTATTACAAGGGGAATTGAATACAAGAGCAAGGATGTCCTTTTGCATTTGTACAGGGCCCTGGTGAGACCACACCTGGAATATTGTGTACAGTTTTGGTCTCCAGGTTTAAGGAAGGACATTCTGGCAATTGAGGAAGTGCAGCGTAGATTCACTAGGTTGATTCCTGGGATGGCAGGGCTGTCTTACGCAGAGAGATTGGAGAGATTGGGCTTGTACACACTGGAATTGAGGAGATTGAGAGGGGATCTGATTGAAACGTTTAAGATAATTAAAGGATTTGATAGGATTGAGGCAGGAAATATGTTCCAGATGTTGGGAGAGTCCAGTACCAGAGGGCATGGATTGAGAATAAGAGGTCATTTATTTAAAACAGAGTTGAGGAAGAGCTTTTTCTCCCAGAGAGTTGTGGAGGTGTGGAATGCACTGCCTCGGAAGACAGTGGAGGCCAATTCTCTGGATGCTTTCAAGAAGGAGCTAGATAGATATCTGATGGATAGGGGAATCAAGGGATATGGGGACAAGGCAGGGACTGGGTATTGATAGTGAATGATCAGCCATTATCTCAGAATGGCGGTGCAGTCTCGAGGGGCCGAATGGTCTACTTCTGCACCTATTGTCTATTATCTATTGTCTATTGAAAAACTTACCCCAACATCTCCTCTGTATCTACTCCCAAGGACGTTAAACCTGTGCCCTCTTGTGGCAACCATTTCAGCCCTGGGGAAAAAGCCTCTGACTATCCACACGATCAATTCCTCTCATCATCTTGTACATCTCTATCAGGTCACCTCTCACCCTCCGTCGCTCCGAGGAGAAAAGGCCGAGTTCACTCAACCTATTCTCATAAGGCACGCTCCCAAATCCAGGCAACGTCCTTGTCAATATCCTCTGCACCCTTTCTATGGCTTCCACATCCTTCCTGCAGTGAGGCGACCAGAACTGAGCACAGTACTCCAGGTGGGGTCTGACCAGGGTCCATTCCCATGGTAATCTTTGGCCCACATCCCAGCTACTGTTGGGAGGCCTGTGTATAACCGCCATCAACGTCCTTTGACCCGTGCAGTGTCCTAACTCAACCCACAAGGACTCAACATCTTCCGACCCGGTCACATCTTTCTACTGATATAATGCCAGTCTTCACCGGCAGAGCCACACCACCCCCTCCAACTACTGAGCCCTCTGATCAATTCCGGTTCGCTGAGCAACTCCCAATCCAGAATAGCTCTACAGGGGCTGCTCCAGAAACCCACAGAACACTACAGCACATTACAGGCCCTTCGGCCCACAATGTGGTGCCGACCCTCAATCCCTGCCTCCCATATAACTCCCCACCTTACGTTCCTCCATATACGTGTCTAGTAGTCTCTAGTGTATCTGCCTCCACAACTGACTCAAGCAGTGCATTCCATGCACCAACCACTCTCTGAGTGAAAAACCTTCCTCTAATATCCTCTTTGAACTTCCCTCCCCTTACCCTAAAGCCACGTCCTCTTGTACTGAGCAGTGGTGCCCTGGAGAAGAGGCGCTGGCTGTCCACTCTGTCTATTCCTCTTAATATCTTGTACACCTCAATCATGTCTCCTCTCATCCTCCTTCTCTAGAAAGAGTAAAGCCCTAGCTCCCTTAATCTCTGATCATAATCCATACTCTCTAAACCAGGCAGCATCCTGGTAAATCTCCTCTATACCCTTTCCAATGCTTCCACATCCTTCCTATAGTGAGGTGACCAGAACTGGACACAGTACTCCAAGTGTAGTACAGCACATTACAGGCCCTTCGGCCCACAATGTTGTGCTGACCCTCAAACCCTGCCTCCCATATAACACTCCAACTTAAATTCCTCCAGATACCTGTCCAGTAGTCTCTGAAATTTCACCAGGGTATCTGCCTCCACCACTGACTCAGGCAGTGCATTCCACGCACCAACCACTCTCTGAGTGAAAAACCTTCCTCTAATATCCCCCTTGAACTTCCCTTCCCTTACCTTAAAGCGGGGAGTGGTCGCTCCGTGCCCTCCTGAAGTCAACAACCATCTCCTTTGTTTTGTTCACATTCAGAGACAGATTTTTGGCTCTGCACCAGTCTGTTAGCCGCTGCACCTCCTCTATGTCAGCTGACTCGTCGTTCTTGCTGAAAAGGGGTACAACGAGATCTAGTTCTGGATACCCCCCACTATAAGGAACATCCTCTCCAATGCCCACCTTATCCACTCCTTTCAACGTTCGGTAGTTTCAATGAGATCTCCCCCCCACAACCCGCATTCGTCTAAATTCCAGTGAGTCCAGGCCCAGAGCTGCCAAACGCTCCTCGTATATTAACCCCTTCGTTCCCGGAATCATCCTCGCACACCTCCTCTGGACTCTGTCCAACGACAACACATCCTTTCTGAGACGCAGGGCCCAGAACTGTTGACAATACTGCAAGTGCGGCTGACTAGTGTCTTATAAAGGCTCAGTATTATCTGTCCGCTTTTATATTCTATTCCCTTTGAAATGACCAGTGGGGTACCGCAAGGCTCGGTGCTGGGGCCGCAGCTATTTACGATATACATTAATGATTTACATGAAGGGGTTAAAAGTAACATTAGCAAATTTGCCGATGACACAAAGCTGGGTGGCAGTGTGAAATGTCAGGAGGATGTTAGGAGAATGCAGGGTGACTTGGACAGGTTGGGTGGGTGGGCAGATGCAGTTTAATGTGGATAAATGTGAGGTTATCCACTTTGGTGGCAAGAACAGGAAGGCAGATTACTATCTAATGGTGTCAAGTTAGGAAAAGGGGAAGTACAATGAGATCTAGGTGTTCTTGTACATCAGTCACGGACAGTAAGCATGCAGGTACAGCAGGCAGTGAAGAAAGCTAATGGCATGTTGGCCTTCATAACAAGACGGGTTGAGTATAGAGGCAAAGAGGTCCTTCCGCAGTTGTACAGGGCCCTGGTGAGACCCCACCTGGAGTATTGTGTGCGGATTTGGTCTCCAAATTTGAGGAAGGACATTCTTGCTATTGAGGGAGTGCAGCGTAGGTTCACGAGGTTAATTCCCGGAATGGCGGGACTGTCATACGTTGAAAGATTGGAGCGACTGGGCCTGTATACACTGGAATTTAGAAGGATGAGAGGGGATCTGATTGAAACAGATAAGATTATTAAGGGATTGGACACGCTGGAGGCAGAAAACATGTTCCTGATGTCGGGGGAGCCCTGAACCAGAGGCCACAGCTTAAGAATAAGGGGTAGGCCATTTAGAACAGATGTGGAAAAACTTTTTCACCCAGAGAGTGGTGGATATGTGGAATGCTGTGCCCCAGAAGGCAGTGGAGGCCAATTCTCTGGATGCCTTCAAGAAAGAGTTAGATAGAGCTCTTATAGATAGCGGAGCCCAGGGATAGGGGGAGAGGGCAGGAACGTGGTACTGATTGTGGATGGTCAGCCATGATCACAGTGAATGGCGGTGCTGGCTCGAAGGGCCGAATGGCCGACTCCTGCACCTATTGTCCATTGACTTCTGGTTGTGGCTTATTTCATCTGTTTTGGGACTGTGAATGTGCTAAAACATTTAGGGTTGGTGTTTGTCAATTTATAGATCAATACATTAATATAGATTTTACTTTTTGTTTTGAAAACATTTCATTAGGGTTTACTAATAATACCAAATCTCATAGCAATCCTTATGCAGATGATACTAAGATAGGTGGTGTTGTGGATAATGAAGTAGGTTTTCAAAGCTTGCAGAGAGATTTAGGCCAGTTAGAAGAATGGGCTGAAAGAGGGCAGATGGAGTTTAATGCTGATAATTGTGAGATGCTACATTTTCGTAGGACTAATCCAAACAGGACAAACAATGTAAATGGTCGGGCATTGAGGAATGCAGTAGAACAGAGAGATCTAGGAATAATGGTGCATAGTTCCCTGAAGGTGGAATCTCATGGGGATAGGGTGGTGAAGAAAGCTTTTGGGATGCTGGCCCTTATAAATCAGAACATTGAGTATAGGAGTTGGGAAGTAATGTTAAAATTGTACAAGGCGTCGGTGAGGCCGAATTTGGAGTATTGTGTACAGTTCTGGTCACCGAATTATAGGAAAGATGTCAACAAAATAGAGAGAGTACAGAGGAGATTTACTAGAATGTTACCTGGGTTTCAGCACCTAAGTCACAGGGAAAGGATGAACAAGTTAGGTCTTTATTCTTTGGAGTGTAGAAGGTTGAGGGGGGACTTGATAGAGGTATTTGAAATTATGAGGGGGGTAGATAGAGTTGACGTGGATAGGCTTTTTTCCATTGAGAGTAGAGGAGTCAAACAAGAGGACGTGAGTTGAGAGTTAGGGGGCAAAAGTTTAAGGGTAACACGAGGGGGAATTTCTTTACTCAGAGAGTGGTAGCTGTGTGGAACGAGCTTCCAGTAGAAGTGGTAGAGGCAGGTTCGGTATTGTCATTTAAAGTAAAATTGGATAGGTATATGGACAGGAAAGGAATGGAGGGTCATGGGCTGAGTGTGGGTCGGTGGGACAAGGTGAGAGTGAGCGGTCGGCACGGACTAGAAGGGCCGAGATGGCCCGTTTCAGTGCTGTGGTTGTTATATGAGAAATAATCCTTTGTTTATCACAAATCTTCTGGTAATTTACGGCAAATTTTATTATCCATAAGTGTGAATAGGGCAATAAGAAACCTTCATTTGTATTTTTACGTCAGACTTCAAGACGATATATGATAACGATATGATAACGATACTCTGTCGTTGTTTGCGTTCAATAAAACTTTAACTTCAAAATAAACTCTCTCCGCCGAGGAGCAAGGGGGACGGTTCGTCGGCACCCGCAGTCCAATCAGAAGCGGAGCGTAAGTGCCCCACCAATGGACGTGGACGGGGGTAGGATCGATCGGCCAATGGGAGATTGGGGCGGGATTTCCGCGCGGCCAATGGGAGAGAGAGTTGGGGGGGGACGGCCGCGACAATTGAGCAAATGATGGCTGGACGCCCCGGCCAATGAGAGGGAGAGGACTGAAAGCCCCGACCAATGAGAGAAGAGGGAGGGAGAGCGAAGGCTGGAGTCCCGCCCCATGGGAGGGAGAGTGATGTTTTTCTGGTCCAATCGGAAGGGGACAGTCGGAGGCAGCAGGGCGTTGGGGCGGGAGAGTGATAGAAACACTGGCGAATCGGAGGGAGAGTGCTGAAGGACGCGAGGAAGGCAGGAAGCGCGACTCAGCCAATCAGAGAGGGGGGCGGGACGTATGCGCGGGTGTTTGCCCCTCTCCAAGATGGCGGAGGTTTGCCGCGGGTTTGGAGGGAGCGGTAAAGGCCAAGCACACTGCAGATGCTGGCGCCCAAGCAACAGGTACAAACAAAGCTGGAGGAACTCAGCATCCGCGGGAACGGGCAGTCAACGTTTCGGGCCGAGACCCTCTGTCTGGAGGGTTCCCCGAACAAAGGTGGCGCTGGGTCGGCCCCACGTGACCCGGTCGCGTTTCCGCTTCCGGGCGGAGGGACATCGAAGAGGTGAAGGTGAGTGAGAGAAGGAGGCAAGTGGTTGGGGGGAGTGAGTGATGGATGGAGGGAGGGAGAGGAGAGAATTTAAAACCCAAACACGGAAGGGTCTCGGCCTGAGATGCCGACAGTGCTACTCCCTATATATGCTGTGTTCCACCAGTGTTGTGTGTGTGTTGAGGGGAGGGAATGATGGAGTGAGGGAGAGGAGGGAATGATGGAGTGAGGGAGAGGAGGGGAGAGAATGATGGAGTGAGGGAGAGGAGGGGGAGGGAATGATGGAGTGAGGGAGAGGAGGGGAGGGAATGATGGAGTGAGGGAGAGGAGGGGGAGGGAATGATGGAGTGAGGGAGAGGAGGGGAGGGAATGATGGAGTGAGGGAGAGGAGGGGAGGGAATGATGGAGTGAGGGAGAGGAGGGAATGATGGAGTGAGGGAGAGGAGGGGAGAGAATGATGGAGTGAGGGAGAGGAGAGAATGATGGAATGAGGGAGAGGAGAGAATTTAAAAACGCAAACACGGAAGGGTCTCGGCCTGAGATGCCGACAGTGCTACTCCCTATATATGCTGTGTTCCACCAGTGTTGTGTGTGTGTTGAGGGGAGGGAATGATGGAGTGAGGGAGAGGAGGGGAGAGAATGATGGAGTGAGGGAGAGGAGGGAATGATGGAGGGAGGGAGAGGAGAGGAGGGAATGATGGAGTGAGGGAGAGGAGAGAATTTAAAACCCAAACACGGAAGGGTCTCGGCCTGAGATGCCGACAGTGCTACTCCCTATATATGCTGCCTGGCCTGCTGTGTTCCACCAGTGTTGTGTGTGTGTTGAGGGGAGGGAATGATGGAGTGAGGGAGAGGAGGGAATGATGGAGGGAGGGAGAGGAGGGAATGATGGAGTGAGGGAAAGGAGGGAATGATGGAGTGAGGGAGAGGAGGGGGAGGGAATGATGGAGTGAGGGAGAGGAGGGGGAGGGAATGATGGAGTGAGGGAGAGGAGGGGGAGGGAATGATGGAGTGAGGGAGAGGGGAGGGAATGATGGAGTGAGGGAGAGGGGAGAGAATGATGGAGTGAGGGAGAGGAGGGGGAGGGAGTGAGGGAGAGGAGGGGGAGGGAGTGATGGAGAGGAGGGGAGGGAATGTTGGAGTGAGGGAGAGGAGTGGGAGGGAATGATGGAGAGGAGGGGAGGGAATGATGGAGAGGAGGGGAGGGAATGATGGAGTGAGGGAGAGGAGGGGAGGGAATGATGGAGGGAGGGACAGGAAGAAAGGAGGGAGGAAATGAGGGATAGCAGTGGGGAAAGGGGAGGAGTGAAGGAGAGGAAGGGGAGAGAAGAAGACTGAGGGAGTGAACGAGAAAGGAGGGCGTCTGGAAAAAGCAGGCAGCTCTATGACCCGGCGAGGGCTGGGCGGCCAGTTTTGAGAGAGATTGAGTGTCAGTTCTGGGGACAAAGTGCCTCGGGTGTGTGAAGCACAGTGGGAGGGTTTCCCAGGGACACTGGGGTGGGGGAAGCTGGTTACGGAAGCCCGATGGGCTCAATAAGGGTGGAGGGGCATGGGTTGTTTTGATTTTTCAGCTTCAGGGGCAAATGACCTCCTTCTGTCTCTCTCTCCCCCCGCAGATGCTGTCGGTGACTCGGCTGTGGGGCTGCTTCCGCCCTCCCCTCCTCTCCCCGTCGTCCGCCTCCTCCGCGGTGCGCCACCTCACCTCGCCCCCCCAGCAGGTAAGCCTCCGGCCACCCTCTCCTCCCGTTCCAGCCCCGACTTCCACCCCCGCCACCACTCTTCTCAGAGTTCGGAAGTCAAGTGTGTTTGATCTCAGCTTTATCAAACTCTGGTTAGGCCACACCTGGAAAATTGTGGACAGCTCTGGCCGTCCCTCTACAGGAAGGATGTTGAGGCTTTGGAGAGGGGGCAGAAGAGATTCACCAGGGGGCCGTCTGGTTTACATGTGCTGTCACAAGTGGCTGGATAAACGTGGGTTCCTTACGCCGGAGGCCGAGGGGATATCTGAGAGCGGTTTACAGGATTATGAGGGGCATAGATAGAGTGGACAGGGGGGTATCTGTTTCCCAGGGTTGACATGTCTCATACCAGAGGGCAAGCACTGAAGGTGAGAGGGGGGATGTGAGGGGTAATAATACTGAGGAACTAATACTGCAGAAGAATTGAATAGAATTTTGAATTGACTTTATTACTTGCATCCTTTATGTACATGAGGAGTAATAAATCTTTAAGTTACACCTCCGTCTAAATGTGCAATTTATAGTAATTTATAATAAATCGTGTATGTACAACAGGACAGTCAATATAACGTATAAATACAATTGTATCAGTGTGAGTTAATCAGTCTGATGGCCTGGTGGGAGAAGCTGTCCCGGAGTCTGTCGGTCCTGGCTTTTATGCTGCGGTGCCGTTTCCCAGACGGTAGCGGCTGGAACAGTTTGTGGTTGGGGCGACTCGGGTCCCCAGTGATCCTTCGGGCCCCTTTTTACGCACCTGTCTCTGTAAGTGTCCGGAATCGTGGGAAGTTCACACTACAGATGGGCTGGGCTGTCCGCACCACTCTCTGCAGAGTCCTGCGATGGAGGGAGGTACCATTCCCGTACCGGGCAGTGATGCAGCCGGTCAGGATGCTCTCGATCGTGACCCCGTAGAAAGTTCTTGGGATCTGAGGGCCCGTCCCAAACTTCCTCAACCGTCTGAGGTGAAAGAGGCGCTGTCGTGTCTTTTTCACCACCTCAGAGCCGGTGTGTACAGACCATGTGAGATCCTCGGTGATGTTTATGCCAAGGAACTTAAAGCTGCTCACCCTCTCAACCCCAGATCCCGCTCACCTGCCTTCCCTCCTTGACCAATCAGTAAACATACCGATTTTTGCTTTTAGTCTACCCAAGGTCTTGGCCTCCGTGGCCGAGCGTTCCACAGCTTCACCGCTCTCTGGCGCAAAGAATTCCTCCTTCACCTCTGTCCTAAAGTGGCGCCCCTCAATTTTGAGGCTGTGCCCTCTAGTTCTGGATACCCCCCCCCCCCCACCATAGGGAACATCCTCTCCAATGCCCACCTTAAACCAGTCCTTTCAAAGGGCTGAATGGCCGACTCCTGCACCTATAGTCTATTGTTTAAATAAGCGCCAGCATTGCATTTGCCTTCTTTCCCACAGACTCAGCCTCAGAATTAACCTTCCAGGAGTCCTGCACGAGGTCTCCCAAGTCGCTCTGCACCTCTTAATGTTCGAACCTTCTCCCCGGTGAGAGAATAGTCCGCGCTCTTGTTCCTTTTTACCAAAATACTGTATTCCATCTGCCACTTTTTTGCCCAGTCTTCCAATTTGTCTAAGTCAATTACACTGTAATTGATTTAAGAACATAACATAAGAAATAGGGGCAGGAGTAGGCCATCCGGCCCATCGATCCTATTCCGCCCTTCAATGAGATGATGGCCGATCTGTCCGTAAACTCAGCTCCATCGACCGGCCTTTTCCCCAGAACCCTTAATTACTTTGCTGTGTAAAAACCTACCTAACTGTTTCTTAAGTATATTTAGTGAGGAAGCCTCAGCTGCTTCCCTGGGCAGAGAATTCCACAGATTCACCACTCTCTGGGAAAAACAGTTTCTCCCCATCTCCGTCCTAAATCTTCTCCCCTGAACCTTGAGGCAATGTCCCCTAGTTCGAGTCTCACCCACCAATGGAAACAACTTTCCTACATCTATCTTATCTGTCCCTTTCAAAATTTTGTCTGTTTCTATAAGATCCCCTCTCATTCTTCTGAACTCCAGAGAGTACAGTCCCAGGTGACTCAATCTCTCCTCATAGGTTAACTCCTTCATCCCTGGAATCAGCCCGGTGAGCCTCCTCTGCACTGCCTCCAAAGCCAGTATATCCTTCCTCAAGTACGTAGACCGGAACTGCACACAGTACTCCCGGTGCGGCCTCACCAGTACCCTGTATAGTTACAGCATGACCTCCCTGCTCTTGAATTCGACCCCTCCAGCAACGAAGGCCAGCGTCCTATTTTCCTTCTTGATAGCCTGCTGCCCCTGCAAACCGACCTTTTGCGATTCCCACCCATGTACGCCGAGGTCCCCCCGTCCCTCGACACTCCCCACTGTTCACGGTGTGTGTCCTACCCTCGTACGCCGAGGTCCCCCCGTCCCTCGACACTCCCCACCGTTCACCGTGTGTGTCCTACCCTCATACGCCGAGGTCCCCCCGTCCCTCGATACTCCCCACTGTTCACGGTGTGTGTCCTACCCTTGTACGCCGAGGTCCCCCTGTCCCTCGACACTCCCCACCGTTCACGGTGTGTGTCCTACCCTCGTACGCCGAGTTCCCCCGTCCCTCGACACTCCCCACCGTCCATGGTGTGTGTCCTGCCCTCGTACGCCGAGGTCCCCCCGTCCCTCAACACTCCCCACCGTTCACGGTGTGTGTCCTACCCTCGTACGCCGAGGTCCCCCCGTCCCTCGACACTCCCCACCGTTCACGGTGTGTGTCCGACCCTCGTACGCCGAGGTCCCCCTGTCCCTCGACACTCCCCACCGTTCACGGTGTGTGTCCCACCCTCGTACGCCGAGGTCCCCCCGTCCCTCGACACTCCCCAACATTCACAGTGCATGTCCTACCCTCGTACCCCGAGGTCCCCCTGTCCCTCGACTCCCCACACCGGTCACAGTTGTCGGAGGGTGGGATCTCGCTGACGACTGTGCCCCTCCCTCCCATCACAGGAGGCTCCCGCCAAGACCAAATACGGCCCGCTGAAGGATGAGGACCGTATCTTCACCAACCTGTATGGCAGGCACGACTGGAGGTGAGAGGAATTCAGAGGCGATCCCTAACCGAGGGGAGATGGTCGCAGGCTCATGGAGGGAGGTGTCCTCTCACTGTGAGGGGAGGAAAACGGGGACGCTCTCTCACAGGGATAACATAACGGTGACGCTTCCAGACAGTGGAAGGGAAAATGCAGGCACTCCACTGAGGGGGGAGCGGGATGGAATTTGTGGACATTCCCTCATTCAGGGATTGGGGTATTTGTGGACGTTCCCACATTCCGGGATTGGGGAATTTGTGGACGTCCCCTAATTCAGGGGTTGGGGTATTTGTGGACATTCCCTAATTCAGGGGTTGGGGTATTTGTGAACGTCCCCTCATTCAGGGATTGGGAAATTTGTGGACCTTTCCTTATTCAGGGATTGGGGTATTTGAGGACGTTCCACCATTCAGGGTTTGGGGAATTTGTGGACGTTCCCTAATTCAGGGTTTCGGGTATTTGTGGACGTTCCCTAATGCAGAAGGTTGGGGTATTTGTGGACGTCCCCTAATTCAGGGGTTGGGATATTTGTGGACGTCCCCTAATTCAGGGGTTGGGGTATTTGTGGACATTCCCTAATTCAGGGGTTGGGGTATTTGTGGACATTCCCTAATTCAGGGCTTGGGGTATTTGTGGACATCCCCTTATTCAGGGGTTGGGGTATTTGTGGACATTCCCTAATTCAGGGTTGGGGTATTTGTGGACATTCCCTAATTCAGAAGGTTGTGTTATTTGTGGACGTCCCCTAATTCAGGGGTTGGGGTATTTGTGGACATTCCCTAATTCAGGGGTTGGGGTATTTGTGGACGTCCCCTAATTCAGGGGTTGGGGTATTTGTGGACATTCCCTAATTCAGAAGGTTGTGTTATTTGTGGACGTCCCCTTATTCAGGGGTTGGGGTATTTGTGGACATTCCCTAATTCAGGGTTGGGGTATTTGTGGACATTCCCTAATTCAGGGTTGGGGTATTTGTGGACATCCCCTTATTCAGGGGTTGGGGTATTTGTGGACATTCCCTAATTCAGGGTTGGGGTATTTGTGGACATTCCCTAATTCAGAAGGTTGGGGTATTTGTGAACGTCCCCTCATTCAGGGATTGGGAAATTTGTGGACCTTTCCTTATTCAGGGATTGGGGTATTTGAGGACGTTCCACCATTCAGGGTTTGGGGAATTTGTGGACGTTCCCTAATTCAGGGTTTCGGGTATTTGTGGACGTTCCCTAATGCAGAAGGTTGGGGTATTTGTGGACGTTCCCTAATTCCGGGATTGGGGAATTTGTGGACGTCCCCTAATTCAGGGGTTGGGGTATTTGTGGACATTCCCTAATTCAGGGGTTGGGGTATTTGTGAACGTCCCCTCATTCAGGGATTGGGAAATTTGTGGACCTTTCCTTATTCAGGGATTGGGGTATTTGAGGACGTTCCACCATTCAGGGTTTGGGGAATTTGTGGACGTTCCCTAATTCAGGGTTTCGGGTATTTGTGGACGTTCCCTAATGCAGAAGGTTGGGGTATTTGTGGACGTCCCCTAATTCAGGGGTTGGGATATTTGTGGACGTCCCCTAATTCAGGGGTTGGGGTATTTGTGGACATTCCCTAATTCAGGGGTTGGGGTATTTGTGGACATTCCCTAATTCAGGGCTTGGGGTATTTGTGGACATCCCCTTATTCAGGGGTTGGGGTATTTGTGGACATTCCCTAATTCAGGGTTGGGGTATTTGTGGACATTCCCTAATTCAGAAGGTTGTGTTATTTGTGGACGTCCCCTAATTCAGGGGTTGGGGTATTTGTGGACGTCCCCTAATTCAGGGGTTGGGGTATTTGTGGACATTCCCTAATTCAGAAGGTTGTGTTATTTGTGGACGTCCCCTTATTCAGGGGTTGGGGTATTTGTGGACATTCCCTAATTCAGGGTTGGGGTATTTGTGGACATTCCCTAATTCAGGGTTGGGGTATTTGTGGACATCCCCTTATTCAGGGGTTGGGGTATTTGTGGACGTCCCCTAATTCAGGGGTTGGGGTATTTGTGGACATTCCCTAATTCAGAAGGTTGTGTTATTTGTGGACGTCCCCTTATTCAGGGGTTGGGGTATTTGTGGACATTCCCTAATTCAGGGTTGGGGTATTTGAGGACATTCCCTAATTCAGGGTTGGGGTATTTGTGGACATCCCCTTATTCAGGGGTTGGGGTATTTGTGGACATTCCCTAATTCAGGGTTGGGGTATTTGTGGACATTCCCTAATTCAGGGTTGGGGTATTGGTGCACATTCCCTCATTCAGGAGTTGGGGTATTTGCGGACATCCCCTGTTTGAGTAATGGATCTTCCTGGCTGCTCATTTTTTACGGGCGGGGGAACTTGTGATGCCCCCGTACTTAACGGGAGGGGGTGTCTTTTCTGAAGCCCCCAAGGCGAAGGGTTATCAATTCTGAGTTGCCTCCATCTGGGACGTGAACGTCAGCACTCCCTGATCTGCCAGGGAAATTCGGACGCTCCATAACTCACAGGAAATTGGGGGCACATCCTCGCTATCAGGGTGATAACAGGACATAAATCTTTTTCAATCCCCCTCACTCTTTTCCCCTTCTTCCCACTCCCCTCCACTCTTGTCCCCCCAGGCTGAAGGGAGCGCTACGGCGGGGAGACTGGTACAAGACGAAGGAGATCCTGCTGAAGGGGGCGGACTGGATCCTCGGGGAGGTGAAGACGTCCGGGCTGAGGGGTCGGGGAGGGGCCGGGTTTCCGACCGGCATGAAGTGGGGCTTCATGAACAAGCCTTCAGATGGCAGGTGAGGAGGGAGATTCGCTCTGTGTCTGACCTGGGAGTGTGTGATGGGACGGTGAGGAGGGAGATTCACTCTGTGTCTGACCTGGGAGTGTGTGATGGGACGGTGAGGAGGGAGATTCACTCTGTGTCTGACCCCGGGAGTGTGTGATGGGACGGTGTGGAGGGAGATTCACTCTGTGTCTGACCCCGGGAGTGTGTGATGGGACGGTACGGAGGGAGATTCACTCTGTGTCTGACCCTGGGAGTGTGTGATGTGACGGTGTGGAGGGAGATTCACTCTGTGTCTGACCCCGGGAGTGTGTGATGGGACGGTGTGGAGGGAGATTCAGATCTGTGTCTGACCACGGGAGTGTGTGATGGGACGGTGTGGAGGGAGATTCACTCTGTGTCTGACCCCGGGAGTGTGTGATAGGACGGTGTGGAGGGAGATTCACTCTGTGTCTGACCACGGGAGTGTGTGATGGGACGGTGCGGAGGGAGATTCACTCTGTGTCTGACCACGGGAGTGTGTGATGGGACGGTGTGGAGGGAGATTCACTCTGTGTCTGACACCGGGAGTGTGTGATGGGACGGTGTGGAGGGAGATTCACTCTGTGTCTGACACCGGGAGTGTGTGATGGGACGGTGTGGAGGGAGATTCACACTGTGTCTGACCCCGGGAGTGTGTGATGGGACGGTGTGGAGGGAGATTCACTCTGTGTCTGACCCCGGGAGTGTGATGGGACGGTGCGGAGGGAGATTCACTCTGTGTCTGACCCCGGGAGTGTGTGATGGGACGGTGTGGTTGGAGATTCACTCTGTGTCTGACCACGGGAGTGTGTGATGGGACGGTGCGGAGGGAGATTCACTCTGTGTCTGACCCCGGGAGTGTGTGATGGGACGGTGTGGAGGGAGATTCACTCTGTGTCTGACACCGGGAGTGTGTGATCGGACGGAGTGGAGGGAGATTCACTCTGTGTCTGACCCCGGGAGTGTGTGATGGGACGGTGTGGAGGGAGATCCACTCTGTGTCTTACCCCGGGTGTGTGTGATGGGACGGTGTGGAGGGAGATTCACTCTGTGTCTGACCCCGGGATTGTGTGACGGGACGGTGTGGAGGGAGATTCACTCTGTGTCTGACCCCGGGATTGTGTGACGGGACGGTGTGGAGGGAGATTCACTCTGTGTCTGACCCCGGGTGTGTGTGATGGGACGGTGTGGAGGGAGATTCACTCTGTGTCTGACCCCGGGAGTGTGTGATGGGACGGTGCGGAGGGGGATTCACTCTGTGTCTGACCTCGGGAGTGTGTGATGGGACGGTGTGGAGGGAGATTCACTCTGTGTCTGACCCAGGGAGTGTGTGATGGGACGGTGTGGAGGGAGATTCACTCTGTGTCTGACTCCTGTCACAGACCCAAGTACCTGGTGGTGAATGCGGATGAGGGGGAGCCCGGTACCTGCAAGGACCGGGAGATCATTCGACACGACCCCCACAAGTTAATCGAGGGGTGCCTGGTGGCAGGTCGGTCGATGGGAGCCCAAGCCGCCTATATCTACATCCGTGGGGAGTTCTACAATGAGGCTTCAAACCTTCAGGTGATTCTGTCCGTCCAGAACTCCCTACCTCGTCTCTGTCGTCCATTCCCTTCTCTGCAACCCTCCCTGTCTCCTTCACCCCCTCCCTCCTTGTCTCCATCCCTGTCTCTGTCAGCCCCTTATACCCCTGCACCCCTCCCAGTCTCCATAATATAACTGCCTTGACCACTTCCTCAGGCAGCTCCTTCCACAGACGGACCACCCGTATCCCTCTAAACGTTTCCTATCCGTGTCCCTGTCCGAGTGTCGTTAATGTACCTGCCTCGACCACTTCCTCCGGCAGCTCCTTCCACAGGCTGACCACCCGTATCCGTCTAAACCTTTCCTCTCCGCGTCCTGTCCGAGTGTCGTTAATGTACCTGCCTCGACCACTTCCTCCGGCAGCTCCTTCCACAGAGGGACCACCCGTATCCCTCTCAACCTTTCCTATCCGTGTCCCTGTCCGAGTGTCGTTAATGTACCTGCCTCGACCACTTCCTCGGGCCCTTTGGCCCATCTAGTCCATGCTGTACCATTTAAACGGCCGACTGCCATCGACCTGTGGGACCACAGCCCTCCGCACTCCCTCCCGCCCGGGTACCCGTCCAAGCTCCTCTCCGACACTGAAATTGAGCTCGCGTTCGCCACTTGTGCTGGCGGCTCGTCCCACAGCCTCACCTCCCTCTGAGTGAAGAGGTTTCCCCTCGCGTTCCCCTTCAGCCTCTCACCTTTCACCCTCGACCCCTGCCCTCTGGTCGCCATCCCAGCGGGTCGGTGGAGGGGCTGGTGCTGGTGAGGGTTTGAGGGCCTCGGCGGCCGACCTGACTCCGCTCCCCTCCCTCGGGCAGGTGGCCATCCGCGAGGCCTACGAGGCTGGCCTGGTCGGGAAGAACGCCTGCGGCTCCGGCTACGACTTCGACGTCTTCGTCTTCCGCGGGGCGGGCGCCTACATCTGCGGCGAGGAGACGGCCCTCATCGAGTCCATCGAGGGCAAGCAGGGCAAGCCCCGGATGAAGCCCCCCTTCCCGGCCGACGTGGGTAAGGGCGGAGGAGGGCGCGGTCGCGCTCGCGCAGATTGCCAGCGGGGAAAGGACGCTCCCGGAGCCCGGTTTTGCGGTTAACGGTCGCTGTTGTGCTGTTGCGTTGAGCGTACATCCCACCTCTCCCGGAATTTCCGGGACTCTCCCGCGAGTTGATAGCGCCACCCCCCCCCCCTCCCCCACCCGGATCCGCGAGTTCCGCGTGCCCGGATTCAGCCGGCCGCGGATCGCGAAGGCCCGGAAGACCTGTTCGTTCGAGTGTGCACAGACTTTCTTCCCTTGTCGTTATTCCCGAAACGATGCAGCGTGACTGCCATTTTACACGGCATATACACTGTGTTAGGTACTGTGAGTAACCGAGAGACGATTTAAATCATACGGGAGGATGTGTGTGGGTTATCGTGCATCGCGGTCGACAAAGATCGGGAGTTCCCTTACTATGTCAGTCGGAACAGGTACATCCCGGTTTATTTGGCGTCAGTTATTCAAACGTTTGTCTTAGTGTACAGTATATATTTTACCTTTCTGTGCATGTAAAACACGTAAGAACGTATGTTTCAGCGCCGGGCTCGGGACAGATCGTTCCCGAGTGCACTCTCCACCGTGCCAGGTTGATGTGGGGGGTCAAAAACTCCAAAACCCAGTCACTAAGCCACTGCGTTGCTTCGTAATAATTGTAGCTTTCATCAGGGCAGGGCCTTTCTCACTTTATCCTTTAAAATTGTTCCGATCGTTGACCGGCTGCAGCCCAACGCTTTTCCGATGGCCGATGGCGTCTCACCTCTTTCCCATTGCTTTATTAATCCAACTTTATTTTCGACCGCTATAATTTTCGCGAGCAGGAACGCCGTGGATCCTAATGTCCACCGCACTGAGAGACAGGTTAAATAAGGTCCGGGGTTCCGCCGGGTCCCGACGTCCACCGCACCGAGAGACGGGTTAAATAAGGTCCGGGGTTCCGCCGGGTCCCCATGTCCACCGCACTGAGAGACGGGTTAAATAAGGTCCGGGGTTCCGCCTGGTCCCCATGTCCACCGCACCGAGAGACAGGTTAAATAAGGTCCGGTGTTCCGCCGGGTCCCCATGTCCACCGCACCGAGAGACGGGTTAAATAAGGTCCGGGGTTCCGCCGGGTCCCGACGTCCACCGCACCGAGAGACGGGTTAAATAAGGTCCGGGGTTCCGCCGGGTCCTAATGTCCACCGCACTGAGACAGGTTAAATGAGGTCCGGGGTTCCGCCGGGTCCCCATGTCCACCGCACCGAGAGACAGGTTAAATAAGGTCCGGGGTTCCGCCGGGTCCCCATGTCCACCGCACCGAGAGACAGGTTAAATAAGGTCCGGGGTTCCGCCAGGTCCCGACGTCCACCGCACCGACAGACGGGTTAAATAAGGTCCGGGGTTCCGCCGGGTCCCCATGTCCACCGCACCGAGAGACGGGTTAAATAAGGTCCGGGGTTCCGCCGGGTCCCGATGTCCACCGCACTAAGAGACAGGTTAAATAAGGTCCGGGGTTCCGCCGGGTCCCCATGTCCACCGCACTGAGACGGGTTAAATAAGGTCCGGGGTTCCGCCGGGTCCCCATGTCCACCGCACCGAGAGACGGGTTAAATAAGGTCCGGTGTTCCGCCGGGTCCCCATGTCCACCGCACCGAGAGACGGGTTAAATAAGGTCCAGGGTTCCGCCGGGTCCCCATGTCCACCGCACCGACAGACGGGTTAAATAAGGTCCAGGGTTCCGCTGGGTCCCCATGTCCACCGCACCGAGAGACGGGTTAAATAAGGTCCAGGGTTCCGCCGGGTCCCCATGTCCACCACACCGAGAGACAGGTTAAATAAGGTCCAGGGTTCCGCCGGGTCCCGACGTCCACCGCACCGAGAGACAGGTTAAATAAGGTCCGGGGTTCCGCCAGTTCCCGACGTCCACCGCACCGAGAGACGGGTTAAATAAGGTCTGGGGTTCCGCCGGGTCCCCATGTCCACCGCACCGAGAGACAGGTTAAATAAGGTCCGGGGTTCCGCCGGGTCCCGACGTCCACCGCACCGAGAGACGGGTTAAATAAGGTCTGGGGTTCCGCCGGGTCCCCATGTCCACCACACCGAGAGACAGGTTAAATAAGGTCCGGTGTTCCGCCTGGTCCCCATGTCCACCGCACCGAGAGACAGGTTAAATAAGGTCCAGGGTTCCGCCGGGTCCCCATGTCCACCGCACCGAGAGACGGGTTAAATAAGGTCCGGGGTTCCGCCGGGTCCCCATGTCCACCGCACCGACAGACGGGTTAAATAAGGTCCGGGGTTCCGCCGGGTCCCCATGTCCACCGCACCGAGAGACGGGTTAAATAAGGTCCGGGGTTCCGCCGGGTCCCCATGTCCACCGCACCGACAGACGGGTTAAATAAGGTCCAGGGTTCCGCTGGGTCCCCATGTCCACCGCACCGAGAGACGGGTTAAATAAGGTCCGGTGTTCCGCCGGGTCCCCATGTCCACCGCACCGAGAGACGGGTTAAATAAGGTCCAGGGTTCCGCCGGGTCCCGACGTCCACCGCACCGAGAGACAGGTTAAATAAGGTCCGGGGTTCCGCCAGGTCCCGACGTCCACCGCACCGAGAGACAGGTTAAATAAGGTCCGGGGTTCCGCAGGGTCCCGATGTCCACCGCACCGAGAGACAGGTTAAATAAGGTCCGGAGTTCCGCTGGGTCCCCATGTCCACCGCACCGAGAGACAGGTTAAATAAGGTCCGGGGTTCCGCAGGGTCCCGACGTCCACCGCACCGAGAGACAGGTTAAATAAGGTCCGAGGTTCCGCCAGGTCCCCATGTCCACCGCACTGATAGACAGTTTAAATAAGGTCCGGGGTTCCGCCGGGTCCCCATGTCCACCGCACTGATAGACAGTTTAAATAAGGTCCGGGGTTCCGCCGGGTCCCGATGTCCACCGCACCGAGAGACAGGTTAAATAAGGTCCGGGGTTCCGCAGGGTCCCCATGTCCACCGCACCGAGAGACGGGTTAAATAAGGTCCGGGGTTCCGCCGGGTCCCGATGTCCACCGCACCGAGAGACAGGTTAAATAAGGTCCGGGGTTCCGCAGGGTCCCCATGTCCACCGCACCGAGAGACGGGTTAAATAAGGTCCGGGGTTCCGCCGGGTCCCCATGTCCACCGCACTGATAGACAGTTTAAATAAGGTCCGGGGTTCCGCCGGGTCCCGATGTCCACCGCACCGAGAGACAGGTTAAATAAGGTCCGGGGTTCCGCAGGGTCCCCATGTCCACCACACCGAGAGACGGGTTAAATAAGGTCCGGGGTTCCGCCGGGTCCCCATGTCCACCGCACCGAGAGACGGGTTAAATAAGGTCCGGGGTTCCGCCGGGTCCCCATGTCCACCGCACCGAGAGACGGGTTAAATAAGGTCCGGGGTTCCGCCGGGTCCCCATGTCCACCGCACCGAGAGACGGGTTAAATAAGGTCCGGGGTTCCGCCGGGTCCCCATGTCCACCGCACCGAGAGACGGGTTAAATAAGGTCCGGGGTTCCGCCGGGTCCCCATGTCCACCGCACCGAGAGACAGGTTAAATAAGGTCCGGGGTTCTGCCGGGTCCCCATGTCCACCGCACCGAGAGACAGGTTAAATAAGGTCCAGGGTTCCGCCGGGTCCTAATGTCCACCGCACCGACAGACGGGTTAAATAAGGTCCGGTGTTCCGCCGGGTCCTAATGTCCACCGCACTGAGAGACAGGTTAAATAAGGTCCGGTGTTCCGCCGGGTCCCGATGTCCACCGCACTGACAGACGGGTTAAATAAGGTCCGGGGTTCCGCCGGGTCCCGATGTCCACCGCACTAAGAGACAGGTTAAATAAGGTCCGGGGTTCCGCCGGGTCCCCATGTCCACCGCACCGAGAGACGGGTTAAATAAGGTCCGGGGTTCCGCCGGGTCCCGATGTCCACCGCACTAAGAGACAGGTTAAATAAGGTCCGGGGTTCCGCCGGGTCCCCATGTCCACCGCACTGAGACGGGTTAAATAAGGTCCGGTGTTCCGCCGGGTCCCCATGTCCACCGCACCGAGAGACGGGTTAAATAAGGTCTGGGGTTCCGCCGGATCCCCATGTCCACCGCACCGAGAGACGGGTTAAATAAGGTCCGGGGTTCCGCCGGGTCCCCATGTCCACCGCACCGAGAGACGGGTTAAATAAGGTCCGGGGTTCCGCCGGGTCCCGATGTCCACCGCACTAAGAGACAGGTTAAATAAGGTCCGGGGTTCCGCCGGGTCCCCATGTCCACCGCACTGAGACGGGTTAAATAAGGTCCGGTGTTCCGCCGGGTCCCCATGTCCACCGCACCGAGAGACGGGTTAAATAAGGTCTGGGGTTCCGCCGGATCCCCATGTCCACCGCACCGAGAGACGGGTTAAATAAGGTCCGGGGTTCCGCCGGGTCCCCATGTCCACCGCACCGAGACAGGTTAAATAAGGTCCGGGGTTCCGCCGGGTCCCCATGTCCACCGCACCGAGACGGGTTAAATAAGGTCCGGTGTTCCGCCGGGTCCCCATGTCCACCGCACTGAGACAGGTTAAATAAGGTCCGGTGTTCCGCCGGGTCCCGATGTCCACCGCACCGAGACGGGTTAAATAAGGTCCGGTGTTCCGCCGGGTCCCCATGTCCACCGCACCGAGAGACAGGTTAAATAAGGTCCGGGGTTCCGCCGGGTCCCGATGTCCACCGCACCGAGAGACAGGTTAAATAAGGTCCGGTGTTCCGCCGGGTCCCCATGTCCACCGCACTGAGACGGGTTAAATAAGGTCCGGGGTTCCGCCGGATCCTAATGTCCACCGCACCGAGAGACGGGTTAAATAAGGTCCGGGGTTCCGCCGGGTCCCCATGTCCACCGCACCGACAGACGGGTTAAATAAGGTCCGGGGTTCCGCCGGGTCCCCATGTCCACCGCACTGAGAGACAGGTTAAATAAGGTCCGGTGTTCCGCCGGGTCCCCATGTCCACCGCACTGAGACAGGTTAAATAAGGTCCGGTGTTCCGCCGGGTCCCGATGTCCACCGCACCGAGACGGGTTAAATAAGGTCCGGTGTTCCGCCGGGTCCCCATGTCCACCGCACCGAGAGACAGGTTAAATAAGGTCCGGGGTTCCGCCGGGTCCCGATGTCCACCGCACCGAGAGACAGGTTAAATAAGGTCCGGTGTTCCGCCGGGTCCCCATGTCCACCGCACTGAGACGGGTTAAATAAGGTCCGGGGTTCCGCCGGATCCTAATGTCCACCGCGTCGTGGCAGGTTGAATAAGGGACTTGAGCATCCGCGAATTTTGGTATCCACGAGGGGTCCCGGAACCAATCCCTCGCGGATAGGGAGGGCCGACTGTATATATATAATATCCCGGAAATTGATTTTTTTGAGAGCGAGAGAGAGAAACATGCAAGCGTGTTCCAGAGAAAGGAAAATATAAAATGTACTGCACCCCAGACTACTCTAAATTGTAGCCCTGCCTAATAGGGGTCAAAATAACGACCGTGTTGCCCGCTGCACTGCTCACAAATAGTGATTTTCTATTGCCCGTGGTGGGTTAAAATGTAAAAGACATGTTGAGGTGAGTTTAACGGGTGTCATTCGTCCACTGGTACAGCTAACGTTATTTAATCTAGCTGGCTGGCCGCAGACACCCCACCTCTCCCGGGCGTCTCCCGCAAACTGATGGCACCTCCTTCCTGAAATGGGTTTTTGCAGAGTGGGATGTCTGTGTCGGGGTACAGATAAAGCTCCCAAACCCACGCCGGCTCAGGCAGCAAAGGGCTACGGCCTCACGGCCGTGCGGAAGGTGGTTCCGCTCTCCCCGCAGGACTGAGGCGAGGGAGCGGTGTTTGTGATCCGAATAAACGGGGATCGTCGATCTTCCCCTCGTCCTTCAGCGGAGCCGACTGTGGCTCCACTAAGGGTAGCACCTCCAAGTGGTAAAACCGCAGCCCCAGGCGAGGGTTAGACGCACCAGTAGGTCCCGCGGGGTCACACTTACCGAATTAGAGGAAAGATGTCAAAAGAATAGAGGAGATTTACCAGAATGTTACCGGGGTTACAGGGAAAGATCGAACAAATTTGGAGTATTGTGTTAAGTTCTGGGCACCGAATTAGAGAAAAGACGACAACAAAATAGAGGAGATTTACCAGAATGTTACCCAGGTTACAGGGAAAGGCTGAACAAATTAGGTCTTCATTCTTTGGAGTATTGTGTACAGTTCTGGTCACCGAATTATAGGAAAGATGTCAACAAAATAGAGAGAGTACAGAGGAGATTTACTAGAATGTTACCTGGGTTCCAGCACCTAAGTCACAGGGAAAGGCTGAACAAGTTAGGTCTTTATTCTTTGGAGTATCGTGTACAGTTCTGGTCACCGAATTAGAGAAAAGACAACAAAATAGAGAGAGTACAGAGAAGATTTACCAGAATGTTACCTGGGTTTCAGCATCTAAGTTACAGGGAAAGGATGAACAAGTTAGGTCTTTATTCTTTGGAGCGTAGAAGGTTGAGGGGGGGACTTGATAGGGGTATTTAAAATTATGAGGGGGATAGATAGAGTTGACGTAGATAGGCTTTTTCCATTGAGAGTAGGGGAGTTTCAAACAAGAGGACATGAGTTGAGAGTGAGGGGGCAAAAGTTTAAGGGTAACACGAGGGGGAAATTCTTTACTCAGAGAGTGGTAGCTGTGTGGAACGAGCTTCCAGTAGAAGTGGTAGAGGCAGGTTCAGTATTGTCATTTAAAGTAAAATTGGACCGGTATATGGACAGGAAAGGAATGGAGGGTCATGGGCTGAGTGCGGGTAGGTGGGACAAGGTGAGAGTGAGCGGTCGGCACGGACTAGAAGGGCCGAGGTGGCCCGTTTCCGTGCTGGAGTCATTATCTGGTTACGCGCACTGTGACAGCCACTGATGGATCTCCCTTTACCCACCCTCGCGGGCACTCGGAGATCTCGTCCAGTGACGTTCGTCGCTCTGTGTGTGCGCGAGGAAGACGGTGGAGCTTCCGTAAATCCACACGTGCTCAGCACCAGCTATCACATCTCTCTCTCCCTCTCTCCCTCTCTCCCTCCCTCTCCCTCCCTCTCCCTCCCTCTCCCCCTCCCTCTCCCCCTCCCCTCTCCCCCTCCCTCCCCCTCCCTCTCCCTCCCTCTCCCTCCCTCCCTCTCCCTCCCTCTCCCCTCCCCCTCTCCCCCTCTCCCCTCCCCCTCTCCCCCTCTCCCCCTCCCTCTCTCCCCTCCCCCTCTCCCCCTCTCCCCCTCCCTCTCCCCCTCCCTCTCCCTCCCTCCCTCTCCCTCCCTCTCTCTCCCTCCCTCCCTCTCCCTCCCTCTCTCTCTCCCCCTCTCCCCCTCTCCCCTCCCCCTCTCCCCCTCTCCCCCTCTCCCCCTCTCCCCCTCTCCCCTCCCCCTCTCCCCCTCTCTCCCTCTCTCCCTCTCTCCCCCTCTCTCCCTCTCTCCCTCTCTCCCTCTCTCCCTCCCTCCCTCTCCCTCCCTCTCCCTCTCCCCCCCTCTCACCCCGTCTCCCCCCTCTCCCTCTCTCACCCTCTCTCACCCTCCCTCTCTCCTCTCCCTCCCTCCCTCTCTCTATCTCTCTCCCTCTCTCCCTCCCTCTATCTCTCTCCCTCTCTCCCTCCCTCTCTCCCTCCCTCTCTCCCTCCCTCTCTCCCTCCCTCTCCCCCTCCCTCTCCCCCTCCCTCTCCCCCTCCCTCTCCCCCTCCCTCTCCCCCTCCCTCTCCCCCTCCCTCTCTCCTCCCCTCCCCTCTCCCCCTCCCTCCCTCCCTCTCCCTCCCTCTCCCTCCCTCCCTCTCCCTCCCTCTCCCTCCCTCTCACCCCGTCTCCCTCTCCCTCCCTCTCCCTCTCCCTCCCTCTCCCTCCCTCTCACCCCGTCTCCCCCCTCTCCCTCTCTCTCCCTCTCTCTCCCTCTCTCACCCTCTCTCACCCTCTCTCACCCTCTCTCACCCTCCCTCTCTCCTCTCCCTCTCTCTATCTCTCTCCCTCTCTCCCTCCCTCTCTCCCTCCCTCTCTCCCTCCCTCTCTCCCTCCCTCTCCCTCCCTCTCTCTCTCCCCCTCTCTCCCTCTCCCCCCTCTCCCCCTCTCTCCCTCCCTCTCCCCCCCTCTCCCTCCCTCTCCCCCCCTCTCACCCCGTCTCCCCCCTCTCCCTCTCTCACCCTCCCTCTCTCCTCTCCCTCCCTCCCTCTCTCTATCTCTCTCCCTCTCCCTCACTTCCTCTCTCCCACTCCCTCCCTCTCTCCTTCCCTCCCTCACTCCCTCCCTCCCTCACTCCCTCTCCCCACTCCTCCTCTCCCCCTCTCCCTCCCTCTCTCCCACTCCCCCTCGAACCCTCCCTCCCTCTCCCTCTCCCCCTCTCCCCCTCTCTCCCTCGACCCTCTCCCCCCTCTCTCCCTCGACCCTCTCCCCCTCTCTCCCTCGACCCTCGAACCCTCGAACCCTCGAACCCTCTCTCCCTCGAACCCTCTCTCCCTCGAACCCTCTCTCCCTCGAACCCTCTCTCCCTCGATCCCTCTCTCCCTCGATCCCTCACTCCCCCTCTCCCTCACTCCCCCTCTCCCTCACTCCCCCTCTCCCTCTCTCCCACACTCCCTCACTCCCTCTCTCCCTCACTCCCTCTCTCCCATTCCCCCTCTCCCTCTCTCCCTCCCTCCTCGGACAGTGGCAGAAGACAGCTGCTTTCCGTAATGCTGTTTTCAGTCTTTCTCTCCTTAAAGTAGTAGTCCACAGTCCATGTCCAAGTTGAGATCTCATCACGTGGAGTGGGGGGGGGGGGGGGGGGATGATCATCATTATTTCATCAGCTTCTCATCTCAGGCAGGGGCAGTAGCCAGCCGATGGGGCGGGGAGGGAAAGAGGGGAGAGCACCAGGGACAGTGCCAAATTAATCTCGGGGTACGAATCCCCCTGCCCTTTCTCTCCCTCTCCCCGCAGGGGTCTTCGGCTGCCCCACCACGGTGGCGAACGTGGAGACGGTGGCTGTGTCTCCGACGATCTGCCGGCGCGGCGGGGCCTGGTTCCACGGCTTCGGGCGGGAGAGGAACTCGGGCACCAAGCTCTTCAACATCTCGGGCCACGTCAACAACCCCTGCACGGTGGAGGAGGAGATGTCCGTCCCCCTCCGGGAGCTGATCGAGAGGCACGCCGGTGAGTGGAGGCGGGCGGGCGTCGGTGACCTCGCAGGGCGAAAGAATATAGGAAACTTCCTCTCCACATCCGCTCTGTCTGTGTCCTCTTGTCCTAGACTCCCCCACTATAGGAAACTTCCTCTCCTCATCCACTCTATCTGTGTCCTCTGGTCCGAGACTCCCCCACTATAGGAAATATCCTGTCCACATCCACTCTATCTGTGTCCTCTGGTCCTAGACTCCCCCACTATAGGAAACATCCTCTCCACATCCACTCTCTCTGTGTCCTCTGGTCCTAGACTCCCCCACTATAGGAAACATCCTCTCCACATCCACTCTCTCTGTGTCCTCTGGTCCTAGACTCCCCCACTATAGGAAACATCCTCTCCACCTCCACTCTATATATGTCTGCTGGTCCTAGACTCCCCTACTACAGGAAACATCCTCTCCACATCCACTCTATCTGTGTCCTCTGGTCCTAGACTCCCCCACTATAGGAAACATCCTCTCCACATCCAGTCTATCTGTGTCCTCTGGTCCGAGACTCCCCGACTATAGGAAACATCCTCTCCACATCCACTCTTATCTGTGTCCTCTGGTCCTAGACTCCCCCACTATAGGAAACATCCTCTCCACATCCACTCTATCTGTGTCCTCTGGTCCTAGACTCCCCGACTATAGGAAACATCCTCTCCACATCCACTCTATCTGTGTCCTCTGGTCCTAGACTCCCCCACTACAGAAAAAATCCTCTCCACATCCACTCTCTCTGTGTCCTCTGGTCCTAGATTCCCCCACTATAGGAAATATCCTGTCTACATCCACTCTATCTGTGTCCTCTGGTCCTAGCCTCCCCCACTATAGGAAACATCCTATCCACATCCACTCTCTCTGTGTCCTCTGGTCCTAGACTCCTCCACTACAGGAAACATCCTCTCCACATCCACTCTATCTGTGTCCTCTGGTCCTAGACTCCCCGACTATAGGAAACATCCTCTCCACATCCACTCTATCTGTGTCCTCTGGTCCTAGACTCCCCGACCGCAGGAAACATCCTCTCCACATCCACTGTATCTGTGTCCTCTGGTCCTAGCCTCCCCCACTACAGGAAACATCCTCTCCACATCCACTCTATATGTGTCTGCTGTCCTAGACTCCTCCACTACAGGAAACATCCTCTCCACATCCACTCTATCTGTGTCCTCTGGTCCTAGACTCCCCGACTATAGGAAACATCCTCTCCACATCCACTCTATCTGTGTCCTCTGGTCCTAGACTCCCCGACCGCAGGAAACATCCTCTCCACATCCACTGTATCTGTGTCCTCTGGTCCTAGACTCCCCCACTATAGGAAACATCCTCTCCACATCCACTGTATCTGTGTCCTCTGGTCCTAGACTCCCCCACTATAGGAAACATCCTCTCCACATCCATTCTCTCTGTGTCCTCTGGTCCTAGACGCCCCCACTACAGTAAACACCCTCTCCACATCCACTCTATATGTGTCTGCTGGTCCTAGACTCCCCTACTACAGGAAACATCCTCTCCACATCCACTCTTATCTGTGTCCTCTGGTCCCAGACTCCCCCACTATAGGAAACATCCTCTCCACATCCACTCTATCTGTGTCCTCTTCTCCCAGACTCCCCCACTACAGGAAACCTCCTCTCCACATCCACTCTATCGGTGTTCTCTGGTCCCAGACTCCCCCACTATAGGAAACATCTTCTCCACATCCACTCTATCTCTGTCCTCTGGTCATAGACTCCCCCACTATAGGAAACATCCTCTCCACATCCACTCTTTCTGTGTCCTCTGGTCCTGGACTCCCCCACTATAGGAAACATCCTCTCCACATCCACTCTATCTGTGTCCTCTGGTCCTAGACTCCCCCACTATAGGAAA
The DNA here is from genome assembly GCF_030144855.1 of Hypanus sabinus. Lineage (NCBI taxonomy): Eukaryota > Metazoa > Chordata > Chondrichthyes > Myliobatiformes > Dasyatidae > Hypanus > Hypanus sabinus. Next base: position 64,947 of record NW_026781563.1, on the reverse strand, counting down.
CATCCTCTCCACATCCACTCTATCTGTGGTCCTAGACTCGCCGACTATAGGAAACATCCTCTCCACATCCACTCTATCTGTGTCCTCTGGTCCTAAACTCCCCGACCGCAGGAAACATCCTCTCCACATCCACTCTATCTGTGTCCTCTGGTCCTAGACTCCCCGACCGCAGGAAACATCCTCTCCACATCCACTGTATCTCTGTCCTCTGGTCCTAGACTCCCCCACTATAGGAAACATCCTCTCCACATCCACTGTATCTGTGTCCTCTGGTCCTAGACTCCCCCACTATAGGAAACATCCTCTCCACATCCACTCTATCTGTGTCCTCTGGTCCTAGCCTCCCCCACTATAGGAAACATCCTCTCCACATCCACTCAATCTGTGTCCTCTGGTCCTAGACTCCCCCACTATAGGAAACATCCTGTCCACATCCACTCTATCTGTGTCCTCTGGTCCTAGCCTCCCCCACTATAGGAAACATCCTCTCCACATCCACTCAATCTGTGTCCTCTGGTCCTAGCCTCCCCCACTATAGAAAACATCCTCTCCACATCCACTCTTTCTGTGTCCTCTGGTCCTAGACTCCCCCACTATAGGAAACATCCTCTCCACATCCATTCTCTCTGTGTCCTCTGGTCCTAGACTCCCCCACTACAGTAAACACCCTCTCCACATCCACTCTTATCTGTGTCCTCTGGTCCTAGACTCCCCCACTATAGTAAACACCCTCTCCACATCCACTCTTATCTGTGTCCTCTGGTCCTAGACTCTCCCGCTATTGGAAACATCCTCTCCACATCCACTCTATCTGTGTCCTCTGGTCCCAGACTCCCCTACTACAGGAAACATCCTCTCCACATCCACTCTTATCTGTGTCCTCTGGTCCCAGTCTCCCCCACTATAGGAAACATCCTCTCCACATCCACTCTATCTGTGTCCTCTGGTCCTAGACTCCCCCACTACAGTAAACACCCTCTCCACATCCACTCTATATGTGTCTGCTGGTCCTAGACTCCCCTACTACAGGAAACATCCTCTCCACATCCACTCTTATCTGTGTCCTCTGTTCCCAGACTCCCCCACTATAGGAAACATCCTCTCCACATCCACTCTATCTGTGTCCTCTGGTCCCAGACTCCCCCACTATAGGAAACATCCTCTCCACATCCACTCTATCTGTGTCCTCTTCTCCCAGACTCCCCCACTACAGGAAACCTCCTCTCCACATCCACTCTATCTGTGTCCTCTGGTCCCAGACTCCCCCACTATAGGAAACATCCTCTCCACATCTACTCTATCTGTGTCCTCTTCTCCCAGACTCCCCCACTACAGGAAACCTCCTCTCCACATCCACTCTATCGGTGTTCTCTGGTCCCAGACTCCCCCACTATAGGAAACATCCACTCCACATCCACTCTATCTGTGTCCTCTGGTCCTAGACTCCCCCACTATAGGAAACATCCTCTCCACATCCACTCAATCTGTGTCCTCTGGTCCTAGACTCCCCGACTATAGGAAACATCCACTCTATCTGTGTCCTCTGGTCCTAGACTCCCCGACCGCAGGAAACATCCTCTCCACATCCACTCTCTCTGTGTCCTCTGGTCCTAGATTCCCCCACTACAGTAAACACCCTCTCCACATCCACTCTTATCTGTGTCCTCTGGTCCTAGACTCCCCCACTATAGGAAATATCCTCTCCACATCCACTCTATCTGTGTCCTCTGGTCCTAGCCTCCCCCACTATAGGAAACATCCTCTCCACATCCACTCTATCTGTGTCCTCTGGTCCTAGACTCCCCCCTATAGGAACCATCCTCTCCACATCCACTCTATCTGTGTCCTCTGGTCCTAGACTCCCCCCTATAGGAAACATCCTCTCCACATCCACTCTATATGTGTCTGCTGTCCTAGACTCCTCCAATACAGGAAACATCCTCTCCACATCCACTCTATCTGTGTCCTCTGGTCCTAGTCTCCCCGACTATAGGAAACATCCTCTCCACATCCACTCTATCTGTGTCCTCTGGTCCTAGACTCCCCGACCGCAGGAAACGTCCTCTCCACATCCACTGTATCTGTGTCCTCTGGTCCTAGACTCCCCCACTATAGGAAACATCCTCTCCACATCCACTCTATCTGAGTCCTCTGGTCCTAGACTCCCCCACTATAGGAAACATCCTCTCCACATCCACTCTATCTGTGTCCTCTGGTCCTAGCCTCCCCCACTATAGGAAACATCCTCTCCACATCCACTCAATCTGTGTCCTCTGGTCCTAGACTCCCCCACTATAGGAAACATCCTGTCCACATCCACTCTATCTGTGTCCTCTGGTCCTAGCCTCCCCCACTATAGGAAACATCCTCTCCACATCCACTCAATCTATGTCCTCTGGTCCTAGCCTCCCCCACTATAGAAAACATCCTCTCCACATCCACTCTTTCTGTGTCCTCTGGTCCTAGACTCCCCCACTACAGGAAACCTCCTCTCCACATCCACTCTATCGGTGTTCTCTGGTCCCAGACTCCCCCACTATTGGAAACATCCTCTCCACATCCACTCTATATGTGTCTGCTGGTCCTAGACTCCCCCACTATAGGAAACATCCTCTCCACATCCACTCAATCTGTGTCCTCTGGTCCTAGACTCCCCCACTATAGGAAACATCCTGTCCACATCCACTCTATCTGTGTCCTCTGGTCCTAGCCTCCCCCACTATAGGAAACATCCTCTCCACATCCACTCAATCTGTGTCCTCTGGTCCTAGCCTCCCCCACTATAGAAAACATCCTCTCCACATCCACTCTTTCTGTGTCCTCTGGTCCTAGACTCCCCCACTATAGGAAACATCCTCTCCACATCCATTCTCTCTGTGTCCTCTGGTCCTAGACTCCCCCACTATAGTAAACACCCTCTCCACATCCACTCTTATCTGTGTCCTCTGGTCCTAGACTCTCCCGCTATTGGAAACATCCTCTCCACATCCACTCTATATGTGTCTGCTGGTCCTAGACTCCCCCACTACAGGAAACATCCTCTCCACATCCACTCTTATCTGTGTCCTCTGGTCCCAGTCTCCCCCACTATAGGAAACATCCTCTCCACATCCACTCTATCTGTGTCCTCTGGTCCTAGACTCCCCCACTATAGGAAACATCCTCCCCACATCCATTCTCTCTGTGTCCTCTGGTCCTAGACGCCCCCACTACAGTAAACACCCTCTCCACATCCACTCTATATGTGTCTGCTGGTCCTAGACTCCCCTACTACAGGAAACATCCTCTCCACATCCACTCTTATCTGTGTCCTCTGGTCCCAGACTCCCCCACTATAGGAAACATCCTCTCCACATCCACTCTATCTGTGTCCTCTTCTCCCAGACTCCCCCACTACAGGAAACCTCCTCTCCACATCCACTCTATCGGTGTTCTCTGGTCCCAGACTCCCCCACTATAGGAAACATCTTCTCCACATCCACTCTATCTCTGTCCTCTGGTCATAGACTCCCCCACTATAGGAAACATCCTCTCCACATCCACTCTTTCTGTGTCCTCTGGTCCTGGACTCCCCCACTATAGGAAACATCCTCTCCACATCCACTCTATCTGTGTCCTCTGGTCCTAGACTCCCCCACTATAGGAAACATCCTCTCCACATCCACTCTATCTGTGGTCCTAGACTCCCCGACTATAGGAAACATCCTCTCCACATCCACTCTATCTGTGTCCTCTGGTCCTAGACTCCCCGACCGCAGGAAACATCCTCTCCACATCCACTGTATCTGTGTCCTCTGGTCCTAGACTCCCCCACTATAGGAAACATCCTCTCCACATCCACTGTATCTGTGTCCTCTGGTCCTAGACTCCCCCACTATAGGAAACATCCTCTCCACATCCACTCTATCTGAGTCCTCTGGTCCTAGACTCCCCCACTATAGGAAACATCCTCTCCACATCCACTCTATCTGTCTCCACTGGTCCTAGACTCCCCCACTATAGGAAACATCCTGTCCACATCCACTCTATCTGTGTCCTCTGGTCCTAGCCTCCCCCACTATAGGAAACATCCTCTCCACATCCACTCAATCTGTGTCCTCTGGTCCTAGACTCCCCCACTATAGGAAACATCCTGTCCACATCCACTCAATCTGTGTCCTCTGGTCCTAGCCTCCCCCACTATAGAAAACATCCTCTCCACATCCACTCTTTCTGTGTCCTCTGGTCCTAGACTCCCCCACTATAGGAAACATCCTCTCCACATCCATTCTCTCTGTGTCTTCTGGTCCTAGACTCCCCCACTACAGTAAACACCCACTCCACATCCACTCTTATCTGTGTCCTCTGGTCCTAGACTCCCCCACTATAGTAAACACCCTCTCCACATCCACTCTTATCTGTGTCCTCTGGTCCTAGACTCTCCCGCTATTGGAAACATCCTCTCCACATCCACTCTATATGTGTCTGCTGGTCCTAGACTCCCCTACTACAGGAAACATCCTCTCCACATCCACTCTTATCTGTGTCCTCTGGTCCCAGTCTCCCCCACTATAGGAAACATCCTCTCCACATCCACTCTATCTGTGTCCTCTGGTCCTAGACTCCCCCACTACAGTAAACACCCTCTCCACATCCACTCTATATGTGTCTGCTGGTCCTAGACTCCCCTGCTACAGGAAACATCCTCTCCACATCCACTCTTATCTGTGTCCTCTGGTCCCAGACTCCCCCACTATAGGAAACATCCTCTCCACATCCACTCTATCTGTGTCCTCTGGTCCCAGACTCCCCCACTATAGGAAACATCCTCTCCACATCCACTCTATCTGTGTCCTCTTCTCCCAGACTCCCCCACTACAGGAAACCTCCTCTCCACATCCACTCTATCTGTGTCCTCTGGTCCCAGACTCCCCCACTATAGGAAACATCCTCTCCACATCCACTCTATCTGTGTCCTCTTCTCCCAGACTCCCCCACTACAGGAAACCTCCTCTCCACATCCACTCTATCGGTGTTCTCTGGTCCCAGACTCCCCCACTATAGGAAACATCCTCTCCACATCCACTCTTTCTGTGTCCTCTGGTCCTGGACTCCCCCACTATAGGAAACATCCACTCCACATCCACTCTATCTGTGTCCTCTGGTCCTAGACACCCCCACTATAGGAAACATCCTCTCCACATCCACTCAATCTGTGTCCTCTGGTCCTAGACTCCCCGACTATAGGAAACATCCACTCTATCTGTGTCCTCTGGTTCTAGACTCCCCGACCGCAGGAAACATCCTCTCCACATCCACTCTATCTGTGTCCTCTGGTCCTAGACTCCCCGACCGCAGGAAACATCCTCTCCACATCCACTGTATCTGTGTCCTCTGGTCCTAGACTCCCCCACTATAGGAAACATCCTCTCCACATCCACTGTATCTGTGTCCTCTGGTCCTAGACTCCCCCACTATAGGAAACATCCTCTCCACATCCACTTTATCTGAGTCCTCTGGTCCTAGACTCCCCCACTATAGGAAACATCCTCTCCACATCCACTCTATCTGTGTCCTCTGGTCCTAGACTCCCCCACTACAGAAAAAATCCTCTCCACATCCACTCTCTCTGTGTCCTCTGGTCCTAGATTCCCCCACTACAGTAAACACCCTCTCCACATCCACTCTTATCTGTGTCCTCTGGTCCTAGACTCCCCCACTATAGGAAATATCCTCTCCACATCCACTCTATCTGTGTCCTCTGGTCCTAGCCTCCCCCACTATAGGAAACATCCTATCCACATCCACTCTCTCTGTGTCCTCTGGTCCTAGACTCCCCCACTACAGGAAACATCCTCTCCACATCCACTCTATATGTGTCTGCTGTCCTAGACTCCTCCACTACAGGAAACATCCTCTCCACATCCACTCTATCTGTGTCCTGTGGTCCTAGTCTCCCCGACTATAGGAAACATCCTCTCCACATCCACTCTATCTGTGTCCTCTGGTCCTAGACTCCCCGACCGCAGGAAACGTCCTCTCCACATCCACTGTATCTGTGTCCTCTGGTCCTAGACTCCCCCACTATAGGAAACATCCTCTCCACATCCACTGTATCTGTGTCCTCTGGTCCTAGACTCCCCCACTATAGGAAACATCCTCTCCACATCCACTCTATCTGAGTCCTCTGGTCCTAGACTCCCCCACTATAGGAAACATCCTGTCCACATCCACTCTATCTGTGTCCTCTGGTCCTAGCCTCCCCCACTATAGGAAACATCCTCTCCACATCCACTCAATCTGTGTCCTCTGGTCCTAGCCTCCCCCACTATAGAAAACATCCTCTCCACATCCACTCTTTCTGTGTCCTCTGGTCCTAGACTCCCCCACTACAGGAAACATCCTCTCCACATCCACTGTATCTGTGTCCTCTGGTCCTAGACTCCCCCACTATAGGAAACATCCTCTCCACATCCATTCTCTCTGTGTCCTCTGGTCCTAGACACCCCCACTATAGTAAACACCCTCTCCATATCCACTCTTATCTGTGTCCTCTGGTCCTAGACTCTCCCGCTATTGGAAACATCCTCTCCACATCCACTCTATATGTGTCTGCTGGTCCTAGACTCCCCCACTACAGGAAACATCCTCTCCACATCCACTCTTATCTGTGTCCTCTGGTCCCAGTCTCCCCCACTATAGGAAACATCCTCTCCACATCCACTCTATCTGTGTCCTCTGGTCCTAGACTCCCCCACTATAGGAAACATCCTCTCCACATCCATTCTCTCTGTGTCCTCTGGTCCTAGACTCCCCCACTACAGTAAACACCCTCTCCACATCCACTCTATATGTGTCTGCTGGTCCTAGACTCCCCTACTACAGGAAACATCCTCTCCACATCCACTCTATCTGTGGTCCTAGACTCCCCGACTATAGGAAACATCCTCTCCACATCCACTCTATCTGTGTCCTCTGGTCCTAGACTCCCCGACCGCAGGAAACATCCTCTCCACATCCACTCTATCTGTGTCCTCTGGTCCTAGACTCCCCGACCGCAGGAAACATCCTCTCCACATCCACTGTATCTGTGTCCTCTGGTCCTAGACTCCCCCACTATAGGAAACATCCTCTCCACATCCACTGTATCTGTGTCCTCTGGTCCTAGACTCCCCCACTATAGGAAACATCCTCTCCACATCCACTCTATCTGAGTCCTCTGGTCCTAGACTCCCCCACTATAGGAAACATCCTCTCCACATCCACTCCATCTGTCTCCTCTGGTCCTAGACTCCCCCACTATAGGAAACATCCTGTCCACATCCACTCTATCTGTGTCCTCTGGTCCTAGCCTCCCCCACTATAGGAAACATCCTCTCCACATCCACTGAATCTGTGTCCTCTGGTCCTAGACTCCCCCACTATAGGAAACATCCTGTCCACATCCACTCTATCTGTGTCCTCTGGTCCTAGCCTCCCCCACTATAGGAAACATCCTCTCCACATCCACTCAATCTGTGTCCTCTGGTCCTAGCCTCCCCCACTATAGAAAACATCCTCTCCACATCCACTCTTTCTGTGTCCTCTGGTCCTAGACTCCCCCACTATAGGAAACATCCTCTCCACATCCATTCTCTCTGTGTCCTCTGGTCCTAGACTCCCCCACTACAGTAAACACCCTCTCCACATCCACTCTTATCTGTGTCCTCTGGTCCTATACTCCCCCACTATAGTAAACACCCTCTCCACATCCACTCTTATCTGTGTCCTCTGGTCCTAGACTCTCCGGCTATTGGAAACATCCTCTCCACATCCACTCTATATGTGTCTGCTGGTCCTAGACTCCCCTACTACAGGAAACATCCTCTCCACATCCACTCTTATCTGTGTCCTCTGGTCCCAGTCTCCCCCACTATAGGAAACATCCTCTCCACATCCACTCTATCTGTGTCCTCTGGTCCTAGACTCCCCCACTATAGGAAACATCCTCTCCACATCCATTCTCTCTGTGTCCTCTGGTCCTAGACTCCCCCACTACAGTAAACACCCTCTCCACATCCACTCTATATGTGTCTGCTGGTCCTAGACTCCCCTACTACAGGAAACATCCTCTCCACATCCACTCTATCTGTGTCCTCTGGTCCGAGACTCCTCGACTATAGGAAACATCTTCTCCACATCCACTCTATCTCTGTCCTCTGGTCATAGACTCCCCCACTATAGGAAACATCCTCTCCACATCCACTCTTTCTGTGTCCTCTGGTCCTGGACTCCCCCACTATAGGAAACATCCTCTCCACATCCACTCTATCTGTGTCCTCTGGTCCTAGACTCCCCCACTATAGGAAACATCCTCTCCACATCCACTCAATCTGTGTCCTCTGGTCCTAGACTCCCCGACTATAGGAAACATTCTCTCCACATCCTCTCTATCTGTGTCCTCTGGTCCTAGACTCCCTGACCGCAGGAAACATCCTCTCCACATCCACTCTATCTGTGTCCTCTGGTCCTAGACTCCCCGACCGCAGGAAACATCCTCTCCACATCCACTGTATCTGTGTCCTCTGGTCCTAGACTCCCCCACTATAGGAAACATCCTCTCCACATCCACTGTATCTGTGTCCTCTGGTCCTAGACTCCCCCACTATAGGAAACATCCTCTCCACATCCACTTTATCTGAGTCCTCTGGTCCTAGACTCCCCCACTATAGGAAACATCCTCTCCACATCCACTCTATCTGTGTCCTCTGGTCCTAGACTCCCCCACTATAGGAAACATCCTGTCCACATCCACTCTATATGTGTCTGCTGGTCCTAGACTCCCCTACTACAGGAAACATCCTCTCCACATCCACTCTTATCTGTGTCCTCTGGTCCGAGACTCCTCGACTATAGGAAACATCCTCTCCACATCCACTCTATCTGTGTCCTCTGGTCCCAGACTCCCCCACTATAGGAAACATCCTCTCCACATCCACTCTATCTGTGTCCACTTCTCCCAGACTCCCCCACTACAGGAAACATCCTCTCCACATCCACTCTATCTGTGTCCTCTGGTCCTAGACTCCCCCACTATAGGAAACATCCTCTCCACATCCACTCTATTTGTGGTCCTAGACTCCCCGACTATAGGAAACATCCTCTCCACATCCACTCTATCTGTGTCCTCTGGTCCTAGACTCCCCGACCGCAGGAAACATCCTCTCCACATCCACTGTATCTGTGTCCTCTGGTCCTAGACTCCCCCACTATAGGAAACATCCTCTCCACATCCACTCAATCTGTGTCCTCTGGTCCTAGACTCCCCCACTATAGGAAACATCCTGTCCACATCCACTCTATCTGTGTCCTCTGGTCCTAGCCTCCCCCACTATAGGAAACATCCTCTCCACATCCACTCAATCTGTGTCCTCTGGTCCTAGCCTCCCCCACTATAGAAAACATCCTCTCCACATCCACTCTTTCTGTGTCCTCTGGTCCTAGACTCCCCCACTATAGGAAACATCCTCTCCACATCCATTCTCTCTGTGTCCTCTGGTCCTCGACTCCCCCACTACAGTAAACACCCTCTCCACATCCACTCTTATCTGTGTCCTCTGGTCCTAGACTCCCCCACTATAGTAAACACCCTCTCCACATCCACTCTTATCTGTGTCCTCTGGTCCTAGACTCTCCCGCTATTGGAAACATCCTCTCCACATCCACTCCATATGTGTCTGCTGGTCCTAGACTCCCCTACTACAGGAAACGTCCTCTCCACATCCACTCTTATCTGTGTCCTCTGGTCCCAGTCTCCCCCACTATAGGAAACATCCTCTCCACATCCACTCTATCTGTGTCCTCTGGTCCCAGACTCCCCCACTATAGGAAACATCCTCTCCACATCCACTCTTTCTGTGTCCTCTGGTCCTGGACTCCCCCACTATAGGAAACATCCTCTTCACATCCACTCTTATCTGTGTCCTCTGGTCCCAGTCTCCCCCACTATAGGAAACATCCTCTCCACATCCACTCTATCTCTGTCCTCTGGTCCTGGACTCCCCCACTATAGGAAACATCCTCTCCACATCCACTCTTTCTGTGTTCTCTGGTCCTGGACTCCCCCACTATAGGAAACATCCTCTCCACATCCACTCTATCTGTGTCCTCTGGTCCTAGACTCTCCCACTATAGGAAACATCCTCTCCACATCCACTCTATCTGTGGTCCTAGACTCCCCGACTATAGGAAACATCCTCTCCACATCCACTCTATCTGTGTCCTCTGGTCCTAGACTCCCCGACCGCAGGAAACATCCTCTCCACATCCACTGTATCTGTGTCCTCTGGTCCTAGACTCCCCCACTATAGGAAACATCCTCTCCACATCCACTCAATCTGTGTCCTCTGGTCCTAGACTCCGCCACTATAGGAAACATCCTGTCCACATCCACTCTATCTGTGTCCTCTGGTCCTAGCCTCCCCCACTATAGGAAACATCCTCTCCACATCCACTCAATCTGTGTCCTCTGGTCCTAGCCTCCCCCACTATAGAAAACATCCTCTCCACATCCACTCTTTCTGTGTCCTCTGGTCCTAGACTCCCCCACTATAGGAAACATCCTCTCCACATCCATTCTCTCTGTGTCCTCTGGTCCTCGACTCCCCCACTACAGTAAACACCCTCTCCACATCCACTCTTATCTGTGTCCTCTGGTCCTAGACTCCCCCACTATAGTAAACACCCTCTCCACATCCACTCTTATCTGTGTCCTCTGGTCCTAGACTCTCCCGCTATTGGAAACATCCTCTCCACATCCACTCCATATGTGTCTGCTGGTCCTAGACTCCCCTACTACAGGAAACATCCTCTCCACATCCACTCTTATCTGTGTCCTCTGGTCCCAGTCTCCCCCACTATAGGAAACATCCTCTCCACATCCACTCTATCTGTGTCCTCTGGTCCTAGACTCCCCCACTATAGGAAACATCCTCTCCACATCCATTCTCTCTGTGTCCTCTGGTCCTAGACTCCCCCACTACAGTAAACACCCTCTCCACATCCACTCTATATGTGTCTGCTGGTCCTAGACTCCCCTACTACAGGAAACATCCTCTCCACATCCACTCTTATCTGTGTCCTCTGGTCCCAGACTCCCCCACTATAGGAAACATCTTCTCCACATCCACTCTATCTCTGTCCTCTGGTCCTGGACTCCCCCACTATAGGAAACATCCTCTCCACATCCACTCTTTCTGTGTCCTCTGGTCCTGGACTCCCCCACTATAGGAAACATCCTCTTCACATCCACTCTTATCTGTGTCCTCTGGTCCCAGTCTCCCCCACTATAGGAAACATCCTCTCCACATCCACTCTATCTGTGTCCTCTGGTCCTAGACTCCCCCACTATAGGAAACATCCTCTCCACATCCATTCTCTCTGTGTCCTCTGGTCCTAGACTCCCCCACTACAGTAAACACCCTCTCCACATCCACTCTATATGTGTCTGCTGGTCCTAGACTCCCCTACTACAGGAAACATCCTCTCCACATCCACTCTTATCTGTGTCCTCTGGTCCCAGACTCCCCCACTATAGGAAACATCCTCTCCGCATCCACTCTATCTGTGTCCTCTGGTCCTAAACTCCCCGACTATAGGAAACATCCTCTCCACATCCACTGTATCTGTGTCCTCTGGTCCCAGACTCCCCCACTATAGGAAACATCCTCTCCACATCCACTCTATCTGTGTCCTCTGGTCCCAGACTCCTCGACTATAGGAAACATCCTCTCCACATCCACTCTATCTGTGTCCTCTGGTCCCAGACTCCCCCACTATAGGAAACATCCTCTCCACATCCACTCTATCTGTGTCCTCTTCTCCCAGACTCCCCCACTACAGGAAACCTCCTCTCCACATCCACTCTATCGGTGTTCTCTGGTCCCAGACTCCCCCACTATAGGAAACATCTTCTCCACATCCACTCTATCTCTGTCCTCTGGTCATAGACTCCCCCACTATAGGAAACATCCTCTCCACATCCACTCTATCTCTGTCCTCTGGTCCTGGACTCCCCCACTATAGGAAACATCCTCTCCACATCCACTCTTTCTGTGTTCTCTGGTCCTGGACTCCCCCACTATAGGAAACATCCTCTCCACATCCACTCTATCTGTGTCCTCTGGTCCTAGACTCCCCCACTATAGGAAACATCCTCTCCACATCCACTCTATCTGTGTCCTCTGGTCCTAGACTCCCCGACCGCAGGAAACATCCTCTGCACATCCACTGTATCTGTGTCCTCTGGTCCTATACTCCCCCACTATAGGAAACATCCTCTCCACATCCACTCTATCTGTGTCCTCTGGTCCTAGCCTCCCCCACTATAGGAAACATCCTCTCCACATCCACTCAATCTGTGTCCTCTGGTCCTAGCCTCCCCCACTATAGAAAACATCCTCTCCACATCCACTCTTTCTGTGTCCTCTGGTCCTAGACTCCCCCACTATAGGAAACATCCTCTCCACATCCATTCTCTCTGTGTCCTCTGGTCCTCGACTCCCCCACTACAGTAAACACCCTCTCCACATCCACTCTTATCTGTGTCCTCTGGTCCTAGACTCCCCCACTATAGTAAACACCCTCTCCACATCCACTCTTATCTGTGTCCTCTGGTCCTAGACTCTCCCGCTATTGGAAACATCCTCTCCACATCCACTCCATATGTGTCTGCTGGTCCTAGACTCCCCTACTACAGGAAACATCCTCTCCACATCCACTCTATCTGTGTCCTCTGGTCCGAGACTCCTCGACTATAGGAAACATCCTCTCCACATCCACTCTATCTGTGTCCTCTGGTCCCAGACTCCCCCACTATAGGAAACATCCTCTCCACATCCACTCTATCTGTGTCCTCTTCTCCCAGACTCCCCCACTACAGGAAACCTCCTCTCCACATCCACTCTATCGGTGTTCTCTGGTCCCAGACTCCCCCAGTATAGGAAACATCTTCTCCACATCCACTCTATCTCTGTCCTCTGGTCATAGACTCCCCCACTATAGGAAACATCCTCTCCACATCCACTCTATCTCTGTCCTCTGGTCCTGGACTCCCCCACTATAGGAAACATCCTCTCCACATCCACTCTTTCTGTGTCCTCTGGTCCTGGACTCCCCCACTATAGGAAACATCCTCTCCACATCCACTCTATCTGTGTCCTCTGGTCCTAGACTCCCCCACTATAGGAAACATCCTCTCCGCAGCCACTCTATCTGTGGTCCTAGACTCCCCGACTATAGGAAACATCCTCTCCACATCCACTCTATCTGTGTCCTCTGGTCCTAGACTCCCCGACCGCAGGAAACATCCTCTCCACATCCACTGTATCTGTGTCCTCTGGTCCTAGACTCCCCCACTATAGGAAACATCCTCTCCACATCCACTCAATCTGTGTCCTCTGGTCCTAGACTCCCCCACTATAGGAAACATCCTGTCCACATCCACTCTATCTGTGTCCTCTGGTCCTAGCCTCCCCCACTATAGGAAACATCCTCTCCACATCCACTCAATCTGTGTCCTCTGGTCCTAGCCTCCCCCACTATAGAAAACATCCTCTCCACATCCACTCTTTCTGTGTCCTCTGGTCCTAGACTCCCCCACTATAGGAAAAATCCTCTCCACATCCATTCTCTCTGTGTCCTCTGGTCCTAGACTCCCCCACTACAGTAAACACCCTCTCCACATCCACTCTTATCTGTGTCCTCTGGTCCTAGACTCCCCCACTATAGTAAACACCCTCTCCACATCCACTCTTATCTGTGTCCTCTGGTCCTAGACTCTCCCACTATAGGAAACATCCTCTCCACATCCACTCTATCTGTGGTCCTAGACTCCCCGACTATAGGAAACATCCTCTCCACATCCACTCTTATCTGTGTCCTCTGGTCCTAGACTCCCCCACTATAGTAAACACCCTCTCCACATCCACTCTTATCTGTGTCCTCTGGTCCTAGACTCTCCCGCTATTGGAAACATCCTCTCCACATCCACTCTATCTGTGTCCTCTGGTCCTAGACTCCCCCACTACAGGACACATCCTCTCCACATCCACTCTTATCTGTGTCCTCTGGTCCCAGTCTTCCCCACTATAGGAAACATCCTCTCCACATCCACTCTATCTGTGTCCTCTGGTCCTAGACTCCCCCACTATAGGAAACATCCTCTCCACATCCATTCTCTCTGTGTCCTCTGGTCCTAGACTCCCCCACTACAGTAAACACCCTCTCCACATCCACTCTATATGTGTCTGCTGGTCCTAGACTCCCCTACTACAGGAAACATCCTCTCCACATCCACTCTTATCTGTGTCCTCTGGTCCCAGACTCCCCCACTATAGAAAACATCCTCTCCACATCCACTCTATCTCTGTCCTCTGGTCCTGGACTCCCCCACTATAGGAAACATCCTCTCCACATCCACTCTTTCTGTGTCCTCTGGTCCTGGACTCCCCCACTATAGGAAACATCCTCTCCACATCCACTCTATCTGTGTCCTCTGGTCCTAGACTCCCCCACTATAGGAAACATCCTCTCCGCAGCCACTCTATCTGTGGTCCTAGACTCCCCGACTATAGGAAACATCCTCTCCACATCCACTCTATCTGTGTCCTCTGGTCCTAGACTCCCCGACCGCAGGAAACATCCTCTCCACATCCACTGTATCTGTGTCCTCTGGTCCTAGACTCCCCCACTATAGGAAACATCCTCTCCACATCCACTCAATCTGTGTCCTCTGGTCCTAGACTCCCCCACTATAGGAAACATCCTGTCCACATCCACTCTATCTGTGTCCTCTGGTCCTAGCCTCCCCCACTATAGGAAACATCCTCTCCACATCCACTCAATCTGTGTCCTCTGGTCCTAGCCTCCCCCACTATAGAAAACATCCTCTCCACATCCACTCTTTCTGTGTCCTCTGGTCCTAGACTCCCCCACTATAGGAAAAATCCTCTCCACATCCATTCTCTCTGTGTCCTCTGGTCCTAGACTCCCCCACTACAGTAAACACCCTCTCCACATCCACTCTTATCTGTGTCCTCTGGTCCTAGACTCCCCCACTATAGTAAACACCCTCTCCACATCCACTCTTATCTGTGTCCTCTGGTCCTAGACTCTCCCACTATAGGAAACATCCTCTCCACATCCACTGTATCTGTGTCCTCTGGTCCTAGACTCCCCCACTATAGGAAACATCCTCTCCACATCCACTTTATCTGAGTCCTCTGGTCCTAGACTCCCCCACTATAGGAAACATCCTCTCCACATCCACTCTATCTGTGTCCTCTGGTCCTAGACTCCCCCACTATAGGAAACATCCTGTCCACATCCACTCTATATGTGTCTGCTGGTCCTAGACTCCCCTACTACAGGAAACATCCTCTCCACATCCACTCTTATCTGTGTCCTCTGGTCCGAGACTCCTCGACTATAGGAAACATCCTCTCCACATCCACTCTATCTGTGTCCTCTGGTCCCAGACTCCCCCACTATAGGAAACATCCTCTCCACATCCACTCTATCTGTGTCCACTTCTCCCAGACTCCCCCACTACAGGAAACATCCTCTCCACATCCACTCTATCTGTGTCCTCTGGTCCTAGACTCCCCCACTATAGGAAACATCCTCTCCACATCCACTCTATTTGTGGTCCTAGACTCCCCGACTATAGGAAACATCCTCTCCACATCCACTCTATCTGTGTCCTCTGGTCCTAGACTCCCCGACCGCAGGAAACATCCTCTCCACATCCACTGTATCTGTGTCCTCTGGTCCTAGACTCCCCCACTATAGGAAACATCCTCTCCACATCCACTCAATCTGTGTCCTCTGGTCCTAGACTCCCCCACTATAGGAAACATCCTGTCCACATCCACTCTATCTGTGTCCTCTGGTCCTAGCCTCCCCCACTATAGGAAACATCCTCTCCACATCCACTCAATCTGTGTCCTCTGGTCCTAGCCTCCCCCACTATAGAAAACATCCTCTCCACATCCACTCTTTCTGTGTCCTCTGGTCCTAGACTCCCCCACTATAGGAAACATCCTCTCCACATCCATTCTCTCTGTGTCCTCTGGTCCTCGACTCCCCCACTACAGTAAACACCCTCTCCACATCCACTCTTATCTGTGTCCTCTGGTCCTAGACTCCCCCACTATAGTAAACACCCTCTCCACATCCACTCTTATCTGTGTCCTCTGGTCCTAGACTCTCCCGCTATTGGAAACATCCTCTCCACATCCACTCCATATGTGTCTGCTGGTCCTAGACTCCCCTACTACAGGAAACGTCCTCTCCACATCCACTCTTATCTGTGTCCTCTGGTCCCAGTCTCCCCCACTATAGGAAACATCCTCTCCACATCCACTCTATCTGTGTCCTCTGGTCCCAGACTCCCCCACTATAGGAAACATCCTCTCCACATCCACTCTTTCTGTGTCCTCTGGTCCTGGACTCCCCCACTATAGGAAACATCCTCTTCACATCCACTCTTATCTGTGTCCTCTGGTCCCAGTCTCCCCCACTATAGGAAACATCCTCTCCACATCCACTCTATCTCTGTCCTCTGGTCCTGGACTCCCCCACTATAGGAAACATCCTCTCCACATCCACTCTTTCTGTGTTCTCTGGTCCTGGACTCCCCCACTATAGGAAACATCCTCTCCACATCCACTCTATCTGTGTCCTCTGGTCCTAGACTCTCCCACTATAGGAAACATCCTCTCCACATCCACTCTATCTGTGGTCCTAGACTCCCCGACTATAGGAAACATCCTCTCCACATCCACTCTATCTGTGTCCTCTGGTCCTAGACTCCCCGACCGCAGGAAACATCCTCTCCACATCCACTGTATCTGTGTCCTCTGGTCCTAGACTCCCCCACTATAGGAAACATCCTCTCCACATCCACTCAATCTGTGTCCTCTGGTCCTAGACTCCGCCACTATAGGAAACATCCTGTCCACATCCACTCTATCTGTGTCCTCTGGTCCTAGCCTCCCCCACTATAGGAAACATCCTCTCCACATCCACTCAATCTGTGTCCTCTGGTCCTAGCCTCCCCCACTATAGAAAACATCCTCTCCACATCCACTCTTTCTGTGTCCTCTGGTCCTAGACTCCCCCACTATAGGAAACATCCTCTCCACATCCATTCTCTCTGTGTCCTCTGGTCCTCGACTCCCCCACTACAGTAAACACCCTCTCCACATCCACTCTTATCTGTGTCCTCTGGTCCTAGACTCCCCCACTATAGTAAACACCCTCTCCACATCCACTCTTATCTGTGTCCTCTGGTCCTAGACTCTCCCGCTATTGGAAACATCCTCTCCACATCCACTCCATATGTGTCTGCTGGTCCTAGACTCCCCTACTACAGGAAACATCCTCTCCACATCCACTCTTATCTGTGTCCTCTGGTCCCAGTCTCCCCCACTATAGGAAACATCCTCTCCACATCCACTCTATCTGTGTCCTCTGGTCCTAGACTCCCCCACTATAGGAAACATCCTCTCCACATCCATTCTCTCTGTGTCCTCTGGTCCTAGACTCCCCCACTACAGTAAACACCCTCTCCACATCCACTCTATATGTGTCTGCTGGTCCTAGACTCCCCTACTACAGGAAACATCCTCTCCACATCCACTCTTATCTGTGTCCTCTGGTCCCAGACTCCCCCACTATAGGAAACATCTTCTCCACATCCACTCTATCTCTGTCCTCTGGTCCTGGACTCCCCCACTATAGGAAACATCCTCTCCACATCCACTCTTTCTGTGTCCTCTGGTCCTGGACTCCCCCACTATAGGAAACATCCTCTTCACATCCACTCTTATCTGTGTCCTCTGGTCCCAGTCTCCCCCACTATAGGAAACATCCTCTCCACATCCACTCTATCTGTGTCCTCTGGTCCTAGACTCCCCCACTATAGGAAACATCCTCTCCACATCCATTCTCTCTGTGTCCTCTGGTCCTAGACTCCCCCACTACAGTAAACACCCTCTCCACATCCACTCTATATGTGTCTGCTGGTCCTAGACTCCCCTACTACAGGAAACATCCTCTCCACATCCACTCTTATCTGTGTCCTCTGGTCCCAGACTCCCCCACTATAGGAAACATCCTCTCCGCATCCACTCTATCTGTGTCCTCTGGTCCTAAACTCCCCGACTATAGGAAACATCCTCTCCACATCCACTGTATCTGTGTCCTCTGGTCCCAGACTCCCCCACTATAGGAAACATCCTCTCCACATCCACTCTATCTGTGTCCTCTGGTCCCAGACTCCTCGACTATAGGAAACATCCTCTCCACATCCACTCTATCTGTGTCCTCTGGTCCCAGACTCCCCCACTATAGGAAACATCCTCTCCACATCCACTCTATCTGTGTCCTCTTCTCCCAGACTCCCCCACTACAGGAAACCTCCTCTCCACATCCACTCTATCGGTGTTCTCTGGTCCCAGACTCCCCCACTATAGGAAACATCTTCTCCACATCCACTCTATCTCTGTCCTCTGGTCATAGACTCCCCCACTATAGGAAACATCCTCTCCACATCCACTCTATCTCTGTCCTCTGGTCCTGGACTCCCCCACTATAGGAAACATCCTCTCCACATCCACTCTTTCTGTGTTCTCTGGTCCTGGACTCCCCCACTATAGGAAACATCCTCTCCACATCCACTCTATCTGTGTCCTCTGGTCCTAGACTCCCCCACTATAGGAAACATCCTCTCCACATCCACTCTATCTGTGTCCTCTGGTCCTAGACTCCCCGACCGCAGGAAACATCCTCTGCACATCCACTGTATCTGTGTCCTCTGGTCCTATACTCCCCCACTATAGGAAACATCCTCTCCACATCCACTCTATCTGTGTCCTCTGGTCCTAGCCTCCCCCACTATAGGAAACATCCTCTCCACATCCACTCAATCTGTGTCCTCTGGTCCTAGCCTCCCCCACTATAGAAAACATCCTCTCCACATCCACTCTTTCTGTGTCCTCTGGTCCTAGACTCCCCCACTATAGGAAACATCCTCTCCACATCCATTCTCTCTGTGTCCTCTGGTCCTCGACTCCCCCACTACAGTAAACACCCTCTCCACATCCACTCTTATCTGTGTCCTCTGGTCCTAGACTCCCCCACTATAGTAAACACCCTCTCCACATCCACTCTTATCTGTGTCCTCTGGTCCTAGACTCTCCCGCTATTGGAAACATCCTCTCCACATCCACTCCATATGTGTCTGCTGGTCCTAGACTCCCCTACTACAGGAAACATCCTCTCCACATCCACTCTATCTGTGTCCTCTGGTCCGAGACTCCTCGACTATAGGAAACATCCTCTCCACATCCACTCTATCT
Organism: Hypanus sabinus; assembly: GCF_030144855.1. Classification (NCBI taxonomy): domain Eukaryota; kingdom Metazoa; phylum Chordata; class Chondrichthyes; order Myliobatiformes; family Dasyatidae; genus Hypanus; species Hypanus sabinus. The sequence continues at coordinate 45,568 of NW_026781563.1, read as the reverse complement.
GTGTCCTCTGGTCCCAGACTCCCCCACTATAGGAAACATCCTCTCCACATCCACTCTATCTGTGTCCTCTTCTCCCAGACTCCCCCACTACAGGAAACCTCCTCTCCACATCCACTCTATCGGTGTTCTCTGGTCCCAGACTCCCCCAGTATAGGAAACATCTTCTCCACATCCACTCTATCTCTGTCCTCTGGTCATAGACTCCCCCACTATAGGAAACATCCTCTCCACATCCACTCTATCTCTGTCCTCTGGTCCTGGACTCCCCCACTATAGGAAACATCCTCTCCACATCCACTCTTTCTGTGTCCTCTGGTCCTGGACTCCCCCACTATAGGAAACATCCTCTCCACATCCACTCTATCTGTGTCCTCTGGTCCTAGACTCCCCCACTATAGGAAACATCCTCTCCGCAGCCACTCTATCTGTGGTCCTAGACTCCCCGACTATAGGAAACATCCTCTCCACATCCACTCTATCTGTGTCCTCTGGTCCTAGACTCCCCGACCGCAGGAAACATCCTCTCCACATCCACTGTATCTGTGTCCTCTGGTCCTAGACTCCCCCACTATAGGAAACATCCTCTCCACATCCACTCAATCTGTGTCCTCTGGTCCTAGACTCCCCCACTATAGGAAACATCCTGTCCACATCCACTCTATCTGTGTCCTCTGGTCCTAGCCTCCCCCACTATAGGAAACATCCTCTCCACATCCACTCAATCTGTGTCCTCTGGTCCTAGCCTCCCCCACTATAGAAAACATCCTCTCCACATCCACTCTTTCTGTGTCCTCTGGTCCTAGACTCCCCCACTATAGGAAAAATCCTCTCCACATCCATTCTCTCTGTGTCCTCTGGTCCTAGACTCCCCCACTACAGTAAACACCCTCTCCACATCCACTCTTATCTGTGTCCTCTGGTCCTAGACTCCCCCACTATAGTAAACACCCTCTCCACATCCACTCTTATCTGTGTCCTCTGGTCCTAGACTCTCCCACTATAGGAAACATCCTCTCCACATCCACTCTATCTGTGGTCCTAGACTCCCCGACTATAGGAAACATCCTCTCCACATCCACTCTTATCTGTGTCCTCTGGTCCTAGACTCCCCCACTATAGTAAACACCCTCTCCACATCCACTCTTATCTGTGTCCTCTGGTCCTAGACTCTCCCGCTATTGGAAACATCCTCTCCACATCCACTCTATCTGTGTCCTCTGGTCCTAGACTCCCCCACTACAGGACACATCCTCTCCACATCCACTCTTATCTGTGTCCTCTGGTCCCAGTCTTCCCCACTATAGGAAACATCCTCTCCACATCCACTCTATCTGTGTCCTCTGGTCCTAGACTCCCCCACTATAGGAAACATCCTCTCCACATCCATTCTCTCTGTGTCCTCTGGTCCTAGACTCCCCCACTACAGTAAACACCCTCTCCACATCCACTCTATATGTGTCTGCTGGTCCTAGACTCCCCTACTACAGGAAACATCCTCTCCACATCCACTCTTATCTGTGTCCTCTGGTCCCAGACTCCCCCACTATAGAAAACATCCTCTCCACATCCACTCTATCTCTGTCCTCTGGTCCTGGACTCCCCCACTATAGGAAACATCCTCTCCACATCCACTCTTTCTGTGTCCTCTGGTCCTGGACTCCCCCACTATAGGAAACATCCTCTCCACATCCACTCTATCTGTGTCCTCTGGTCCTAGACTCCCCCACTATAGGAAACATCCTCTCCGCAGCCACTCTATCTGTGGTCCTAGACTCCCCGACTATAGGAAACATCCTCTCCACATCCACTCTATCTGTGTCCTCTGGTCCTAGACTCCCCGACCGCAGGAAACATCCTCTCCACATCCACTGTATCTGTGTCCTCTGGTCCTAGACTCCCCCACTATAGGAAACATCCTCTCCACATCCACTCAATCTGTGTCCTCTGGTCCTAGACTCCCCCACTATAGGAAACATCCTGTCCACATCCACTCTATCTGTGTCCTCTGGTCCTAGCCTCCCCCACTATAGGAAACATCCTCTCCACATCCACTCAATCTGTGTCCTCTGGTCCTAGCCTCCCCCACTATAGAAAACATCCTCTCCACATCCACTCTTTCTGTGTCCTCTGGTCCTAGACTCCCCCACTATAGGAAAAATCCTCTCCACATCCATTCTCTCTGTGTCCTCTGGTCCTAGACTCCCCCACTACAGTAAACACCCTCTCCACATCCACTCTTATCTGTGTCCTCTGGTCCTAGACTCCCCCACTATAGTAAACACCCTCTCCACATCCACTCTTATCTGTGTCCTCTGGTCCTAGACTCTCCCACTATAGGAAACATCCTCTCCACATCCACTCTATCTGTGGTCCTAGACTCCCCGACTATAGGAAACATCCTCTCCACATCCACTCTTATCTGTGTCCTCTGGTCCTAGACTCCCCCACTATAGTAAACACCCTCTCCACATCCACTCTTATCTGTGTCCTCTGGTCCTAGACTCTCCCGCTATTGGAAACATCCTCTCCACATCCACTCTATCTGTGTCCTCTGGTCCTAGACTCCCCCACTACAGGACACATCCTCTCCACATCCACTCTTATCTGTGTCCTCTGGTCCCAGTCTTCCCCACTATAGGAAACATCCTCTCCACATCCACTCTATCTGTGTCCTCTGGTCCTAGACTCCCCCACTATAGGAAACATCCTCTCCACATCCATTCTCTCTGTGTCCTCTGGTCCTAGACTCCCCCACTACAGTAAACACCCTCTCCACATCCACTCTATATGTGTCTGCTGGTCCTAGACTCCCCTACTACAGGAAACATCCTCTCCACATCCACTCTTATCTGTGTCCTCTGGTCCCAGACTCCCCCACTATAGAAAACATCCTCTCCACATCCACTCTTTCTGTGTCCTCTGGTCCTAGACTCCCCCACTATAGGAAACATCCTCTCCACATCCATTCTCTCTGTGTCCTCTGGTCCTAGACTCCCCCACTACAGTAAACACCCTCTCCACATCCACTATTATCTGTGTCCTCTGGTCCTAGACTCCCCCACTATAGTAAACACCCTCTCCACATCCACTCTTATCTGTGTCCTCTGGTCCTAGACTCTCCCGCTATTGGAAACATCCTCTCCACATCCACTCCATATGTGTCTGCTGGTCCTAGACTCCCCTACTACAGGAAACGTCCTCTCCACATCCACTCTTATCTGTGTCCTCTGGTCCCAGTCTCCCCCACTATAGGAAACATCCTCTCCACATCCACTCTATCTGTGTCCTCTGGTCCCAGACTCCCCCACTATAGGAAACATCCTCTCCACATCCACTCTTTCTGTGTCCTCTGGTCCTGGACTCCCCCACTATAGGAAACATCCTCTTCACATCCACTCTTATCTGTGTCCTCTGGTCCCAGTCTCCCCCACTATAGGAAACATCCTCTCCACATCCACTCTATCTCTGTCCTCTGGTCCTGGACTCCCCCACTATAGGAAACATCCTCTCCACATCCACTCTTTCTGTGTTCTCTGGTCCTGGACTCCCCCACTATAGGAAACATCCTCTCCACATCCACTCTATCTGTGTCCTCTGGTCCTAGACTCCCCCACTATAGGAAACATCCTCTCCACATCCACTCTATCTGTGGTCCTAGACTCCCCGACTATAGGAAACATCCTCTCCACATCCACTCTATCTGTGTCCTCTGGTCCTAGACTCCCCGACCGCAGGAAACATCCTCTCCACATCCACTGTATCTGTGTCCTCTGGTCCCAGACTCCCCCACTACAGGAAACATCCTCTCCACATCCACTCTATCTGTGTCCTCTGGTCCTAGACTCCCCCACTATAGGAAACATCCTCTCCACATCCACTCTATTTGTGGTCCTAGACTCCCCGACTATAGGAAACATCCTCTCCACATCCACTCTATCTGTGTCCTCTGGTCCTAGACTCCCCGACCGCAGGAAACATCCTCTCCACATCCACTGTATCTGTGTCCTCTGGTCCTAGACTCCCCCACTATAGGAAACATCCTCTCCACATCCACTCAATCTGTGTCCTCTGGTCCTAGACTCCCCCACTATAGGAAACATCCTGTCCACATCCACTCTATCTGTGTCCTCTGGTCCTAGCCTCCCCCACTATAGGAAACATCCTCTCCACATCCACTCAATCTGTGTCCTCTGGTCCTAGCCTCCCCCACTATAGAAAACATCCTCTCCACATCCACTCTTTCTGTGTCCTCTGGTCCTAGACTCCCCCACTATAGGAAACATCCTCTCCACATCCATTCTCTCTGTGTCCTCTGGTCCTCGACTCCCCCACTACAGTAAACACCCTCTCCACATCCACTCTATTTGTGTCCTCTGGTCCTAGACTCCCCCACTACAGTAAACACCCTCTCCACATCCACTCTTATCTGTGTCCTCTGGTCCTAGACTCCCCCACTATAGTAAACACCCTCTCCACATCCACTCTTATCTGTGTCCTCTGGTCCTAGACTCTCCCGCTATTGGAAACATCCTCTCCACATCCACTCCATATGTGTCTGCTGGTCCTAGACTCCCCTACTACAGGAAACGTCCTCTCCACATCCACTCTTATCTGTGTCCTCTGGTCCCAGTCTCCCCCAGTATAGGAAACATCCTCTCCACATCCACTCTATCTGTGTCCTCTGGTCCCAGACTCCCCCACTATAGGAAACATCCTCTCCACATCCACTCTTTCTGTGTCCTCTGGTCCTGGACTCCCCCACTATAGGAAACATCCTCTTCACATCCACTCTTATCTGTGTCCTCTGGTCCCAGTCTCCCCCACTATAGGAAACATCCTCTCCACATCCACTCTATCTCTGTCCTCTGGTCCTGGACTCCCCCACTATAGGAAACATCCTCTCCACATCCACTCTTTCTGTGTTCTCTGGTCCTGGACTCCCCCACTATAGGAAACATCCTCTCCACATCCACTCTATCTGTGTCCTCTGGTCCTAGACTCCCCCACTATAGGAAACATCCTCTCCACATCCACTCTATCTGTGGTCCTAGACTCCCCGACTATAGGAAACATCCTCTCCACATCCACTCTATCTGTGTCCTCTGGTCCTAGACTCCCCGACCGCAGGAAACATCCTCTCCACATCCACTGTATCTGTGTCCTCTGGTCCTAGACTCCCCCACTATAGGAAACATCCTCTCCACATCCACTCAATCTGTGTCCTCTGGTCCTAGACTCCGCCACTATAGGAAACATCCTGTCCACATCCACTCTATCTGTGTCCTCTGGTCCTAGCCTCCCCCACTATAGGAAACATCCTCTCCACATCCACTCAATCTGTGTCCTCTGGTCCTAGCCTCCCCCACTATAGAAAACATCCTCTCCACATCCACTCTTTCTGTGTCCTCTGGTCCTAGACTCCCCCACTATAGGAAACATCCTCTCCACATCCATTCTCTCTGTGTCCTCTGGTCCTCGACTCCCCCACTACAGTAAACACCCTCTCCACATCCACTCTTATCTGTGTCCTCTGGTCCTAGACTCCCCCACTATAGTAAACACCCTCTCCACATCCACTCTTATCTGTGTCCTCTGGTCCTAGACTCTCCCGCTATTGGAAACATCCTCTCCACATCCACTCCATATGTGTCTGCTGGTCCTAGACTCCCCTACTACAGGAAACATCCTCTCCACATCCACTCTTATCTGTGTCCTCTGGTCCCAGTCTCCCCCACTATAGGAAACATCCTCTCCACATCCACTCTATCTGTGTCCTCTGGTCCTAGACTCCCCCACTATAGGAAACATCCTCTCCACATCCATTCTCTCTGTGTCCTCTGGTCCTAGACTCCCCCACTACAGTAAACACCCTCTCCACATCCACTCTATATGTGTCTGCTGGTCCTAGACTCCCCTACTACAGGAAACATCCTCTCCACATCCACTCTTATCTGTGTCCTCTGGTCCCAGACTCCCCCACTATAGGAAACATCTTCTCCACATCCACTCTATCTCTGTCCTCTGGTCCTGGACTCCCCCACTATAGGAAACATCCTCTCCACATCCACTCTTTCTGTGTCCTCTGGTCCTGGACTCCCCCACTATAGGAAACATCCTCTTCACATCCACTCTTATCTGTGTCCTCTGGTCCCAGTCTCCCCCACTATAGGAAACATCCTCTCCACATCCACTCTATCTGTGTCCTCTGGTCCTAGACTCCCCCACTATAGGAAACATCCTCTCCACATCCATTCTCTCTGTGTCCTCTGGTCCTAGACTCCCCCACTACAGTAAACACCCTCTCCACATCCACTCTATATGTGTCTGCTGGTCCTAGACTCCCCTACTACAGGAAACATCCTCTCCACATCCACTCTTATCTGTGTCCTCTGGTCCCAGACTCCCCCACTATAGGAAACATCCTCTCCGCATCCACTCTATCTGTGTCCTCTGGTCCTAAACTCCCCGACTATAGGAAACATCCTCTCCACATCCACTGTATCTGTGTCCTCTGGTCCCAGACTCCCCCACTATAGGAAACATCCTCTCCACATCCACTCTATCTGTGTCCTCTGGTCCCAGACTCCTCGACTATAGGAAACATCCTCTCCACATCCACTCTATCTGTGTCCTCTGGTCCCAGACTCCCCCACTATAGGAAACATCCTCTCCACATCCACTCTATCTGTGTCCTCTTCTCCCAGACTCCCCCACTACAGGAAACCTCCTCTCCACATCCACTCTATCGGTGTTCTCTGGTCCCAGACTCCCCCACTATAGGAAACATCTTCTCCACATCCACTCTATCTCTGTCCTCTGGTCATAGACTCCCCCACTATAGGAAACATCCTCTCCACATCCACTCTATCTCTGTCCTCTGGTCCTGGACTCCCCCACTATAGGAAACATCCTCTCCACATCCACTCTTTCTGTGTTCTCTGGTCCTGGACTCCCCCACTATAGGAAACATCCTCTCCACATCCACTCTTATCTGTGTCCTCTGGTCCTAGACTCCCCCACTATAGTAAACACCCTCTCCACATCCACTCTTATCTGTGTCCTCTGGTCCTAGACTCTCCCGCTATTGGAAACATCCTCTCCACATCCACTCCATATGTGTCTGCTGGTCCTAGACTCCCCTACTACAGGAAACATCCTCTCCACATCCACTCTTATCTGTGTCCTCTGGTCCCAGTCTCCCCCACTATAGGAAACATCCTCTCCACATCCACTCTATCTGTGTCCTCTGGTCCGAGACTCCTCGACTATAGGAAACATCCTCTCCACATCCACTCTATCTGTGTCCTCTGGTCCCAGACTCCCCCACTATAGGAAACATCCTCTCCACATCCACTCTATCTGTGTCCTCTTCTCCCAGACTCCCCCACTACAGGAAACCTCCTCTCCACATCCACTCTATCGGTGTTCTCTGGTCCCAGACTCCCCCAGTATAGGAAACATCTTCTCCACATCCACTCTATCTCTGTCCTCTGGTCATAGACTCCCCCACTATAGGAAACATCCTCTCCACATCCACTCTATCTCTGTCCTCTGGTCCTGGACTCCCCCACTATAGGAAACATCCTCTCCACATCCACTCTTTCTGTGTCCTCTGGTCCTGGACTCCCCCACTATAGGAAACATCCTCTCCACATCCACTCTATCTGTGTCCTCTGGTCCTAGACTCCCCCACTATAGGAAACATCCTCTCCGCATCCACTCTATCTGTGGTCCTAGACTCCCCGACTATAGGAAACATCCTCTCCACATCCACTCTATCTGTGTCCTCTGGTCCTAGACTCCCCGACCGCAGGAAACATCCTCTCCACATCCACTGTATCTGTGTCCTCTGGTCCTAGACTCCCCCACTATAGGAAACATCCTCTCCACATCCACTCAATCTGTGTCCTCTGGTCCTAGACTCCCCCACTATAGGAAACATCCTGTCCACATCCACTCTATCTGTGTCCTCTGGTCCTAGCCTCCCCCACTATAGGAAACATCCTCTCCACATCCACTCAATCTGTGTCCTCTGGTCCTAGCCTCCCCCACTATAGAAAACATCCTCTCCACATCCACTCTTTCTGTGTCCTCTGGTCCTAGACTCCCCCACTATAGGAAAAATCCTCTCCACATCCATTCTCTCTGTGTCCTCTGGTCCTAGACTCCCCCACTACAGTAAACACCCTCTCCACATCCACTCTTATCTGTGTCCTCTGGTCCTAGACTCCCCCACTATAGTAAACACCCTCTCCACATCCACTCTTATCTGTGTCCTCTGGTCCTAGACTCTCCCGCTATTGGAAACATCCTCTCCACATCCACTCCATATGTGTCTGCTGGTCCTAGACTCCCCTACTACAGGAAACATCCTCTCCACATCCACTCTTATCTGTGTCCTCTGGTCCCAGTCTCCCCCACTATAGGAAACATCCTCTCCACATCCACTCTATCTGTGTCCTCTGGTCCTAGACTCCCCCACTATAGGAAACATCCTCTCCACATCCATTCTCTCTGTGTCCTCTGGTCCTAGACTCCCCCACTACAGTAAACACCCTCTCCACATCCACTCTATATGTGTCTGCTGGTCCTAGACTCCCCTACTACAGGAAACATCCTCTCCACATCCACTCTTATCTGTGTCCTCTGGTCCCAGACTCCCCCACTATAGGAAACATCTTCTCCACATCCACTCTATCTCTGTCCTCTGGTCCTGGACTCCCCCACTATAGGAAACATCCTCTCCACATCCACTCTTTCTGTGTCCTCTGGTCCTGGACTCCCCCACTATAGGAAACATCCTCTTCACATCCACTCTTATCTGTGTCCTCTGGTCCCAGTCTCCCCCACTATAGGAAACATCCTCTCCACATCCACTCTATCTGTGTCCTCTGGTCCTAGACTCCCCCACTATAGGAAACATCCTCTCCACATCCATTCTCTCTGTGTCCTCTGGTCCTAGACTCCCCCACTACAGTAAACACCCTCTCCACATCCACTCTATATGTGTCTGCTGGTCCTAGACTCCCCTACTACAGGAAACATCCTCTCCACATCCACTCTTATCTGTGTCCTCTGGTCCCAGACTCCCCCACTATAGGAAACATCCTCTCCGCATCCACTCTATCTGTGTCCTCTGGTCCTAAACTCCCCGACTATAGGAAACATCCTCTCCACATCCACTGTATCTGTGTCCTCTGGTCCCAGACTCCCCCACTATAGGAAACATCCTCTCCACATCCACTCTATCTGTGTCCTCTGGTCCCAGACTCCTCGACTATAGGAAACATCCTCTCCACATCCACTCTATCTGTGTCCTCTGGTCCCAGACTCCCCCACTATAGGAAACATCCTCTCCACATCCACTCTATCTGTGTCCTCTTCTCCCAGACTCCCCCACTACAGGAAACCTCCTCTCCACATCCACTCTATCGGTGTTCTCTGGTCCCAGACTCCCCCACTATAGGAAACATCTTCTCCACATCCACTCTATCTCTGTCCTCTGGTCATAGACTCCCCCACTATAGGAAACATCCTCTCCACATCCACTCTATCTCTGTCCTCTGGTCCTGGACTCCCCCACTATAGGAAACATCCTCTCCACATCCACTCTTTCTGTGTTCTCTGGTCCTGGACTCCCCCACTATAGGAAACATCCTCTCCACATCCACTCTTTCTGTGTTCTCTGGTCCTGGACTCCCCCACTATAGGAAACATCCTCTCCACATCCACTCTATCTGTGTCCTCTGGTCCTAGACTCCCCCACTATAGGAAACATCCTCTCCACATCCACTCTATCTGTGTCCTCTGGTCCTAGACTCCCCGACCGCAGGAAACATCCTCTGCACATCCACTGTATCTGTGTCCTCTGGTCCTATACTCCCCCACTATAGGAAACATCCTCTCCACATCCACTCTATCTGTGTCCTCTGGTCCTAGCCTCCCCCACTATAGGAAACATCCTCTCCACATCCACTCAATCTGTGTCCTCTGGTCCTAGCCTCCCCCACTATAGAAAACATCCTCTCCACATCCACTCTTTCTGTGTCCTCTGGTCCTAGACTCCCCCACTATAGGAAACATCCTCTCCACATCCATTCTCTCTGTGTCCTCTGGTCCTCGACTCCCCCACTACAGTAAACACCCTCTCCACATCCACTCTTATCTGTGTCCTCTGGTCCTAGACTCCCCCACTATAGTAAACACCCTCTCCACATCCACTCTTATCTGTGTCCTCTGGTCCTAGACTCTCCCGCTATTGGAAACATCCTCTCCACATCCACTCCATATGTGTCTGCTGGTCCTAGACTCCCCTACTACAGGAAACATCCTCTCCACATCCACTCTTATCTGTGTCCTCTGGTCCCAGTCTCCCCCACTATAGGAAACATCCTCTCCACATCCACTCTATCTGTGTCCTCTGGTCCGAGACTCCTCGACTATAGGAAACATCCTCTCCACATCCACTCTATCTGTGTCCTCTGGTCCCAGACTCCCCCACTATAGGAAACATCCTCTCCACATCCACTCTATCTGTGTCCTCTTCTCCCAGACTCCCCCACTACAGGAAACCTCCTCTCCACATCCACTCTATCGGTGTTCTCTGGTCCCAGACTCCCCCAGTATAGGAAACATCTTCTCCACATCCACTCTATCTCTGTCCTCTGGTCATAGACTCCCCCACTATAGGAAACATCCTCTCCACATCCACTCTATCTCTGTCCTCTGGTCCTGGACTCCCCCACTATAGGAAACATCCTCTCCACATCCACTCTTTCTGTGTCCTCTGGTCCTGGACTCCCCCACTATAGGAAACATCCTCTCCACATCCACTCTATCTGTGTCCTCTGGTCCTAGACTCCCCCACTATAGGAAACATCCTCTCCGCATCCACTCTATCTGTGGTCCTAGACTCCCCGACTATAGGAAACATCCTCTCCACATCCACTCTATCTGTGTCCTCTGGTCCTAGACTCCCCGACCGCAGGAAACATCCTCTCCACATCCACTGTATCTGTGTCCTCTGGTCCTAGACTCCCCCACTATAGGAAACATCCTCTCCACATCCACTCAATCTGTGTCCTCTGGTCCTAGACTCCCCCACTATAGGAAACATCCTGTCCACATCCACTCTATCTGTGTCCTCTGGTCCTAGCCTCCCCCACTATAGGAAACATCCTCTCCACATCCACTCAATCTGTGTCCTCTGGTCCTAGCCTCCCCCACTATAGAAAACATCCTCTCCACATCCACTCTTTCTGTGTCCTCTGGTCCTAGACTCCCCCACTATAGGAAAAATCCTCTCCACATCCATTCTCTCTGTGTCCTCTGGTCCTAGACTCCCCCACTACAGTAAACACCCTCTCCACATCCACTCTTATCTGTGTCCTCTGGTCCTAGACTCCCCCACTATAGTAAACACCCTCTCCACATCCACTCTTATCTGTGTCCTCTGGTCCTAGACTCTCCCACTATAGGAAACATCCTCTCCACATCCACTCTATCTGTGGTCCTAGACTCCCCGACTATAGGAAACATCCTCTCCACATCCACTCTTATCTGTGTCCTCTGGTCCTAGACTCCCCCACTATAGTAAACACCCTCTCCACATCCACTCTTATCTGTGTCCTCTGGTCCTAGACTCTCCCGCTATTGGAAACATCCTCTCCACATCCACTCTATCTGTGTCCTCTGGTCCTAGACTCCCCCACTACAGGACACATCCTCTCCACATCCACTCTTATCTGTGTCCTCTGGTCCCAGTCTTCCCCACTATAGGAAACATCCTCTCCACATCCACTCTATCTGTGTCCTCTGGTCCTAGACTCCCCCACTATAGGAAACATCCTCTCCACATCCATTCTCTCTGTGTCCTCTGGTCCTAGACTCCCCCACTACAGTAAACACCCTCTCCACATCCACTCTATATGTGTCTGCTGGTCCTAGACTCCCCTACTACAGGAAACATCCTCTCCACATCCACTCTTATCTGTGTCCTCTGGTCCCAGACTCCCCCACTATAGGAAACATCCTCTCCGCATCCACTCTATCTGTGTCCTCTGGTCCTAAACTCCCCGACTATAGGAAACATCCTCTCCACATCCACTCTATCTGTGTCCTCTGGTCCCAGACTCCCCCACTATAGGAAACATCCTCTCCACATCCACTCTATCTGTGTCCTCTGGTCCCAGACTCCTCGACTATAGGAAACATCCTCTCCACATCCACTCTATCTGTGTCCTCTGGTCCCAGACTCCCCCACTATAGGAAACATCCTCTCCACATCCACTCTATCTGTGTCCTCTTCTCCCAGACTCCCCCACTACAGGAAACCTCCTCTCCACATCCACTCTATCGGTGTTCTCTGGTCCCAGACTCCCCCACTATAGGAAACATCTTCTCCACATCCACTCTATCTCTGTCCTCTGGTCATAGACTCCCCCACTATATGAAACATCCTCTCCACATCCACTCTATCTCTGTCCTCTGGTCCTGGACTCCCCCACTATAGGAAACATCCTCTCCACATCCACTCTTTCTGTGTTCTCTGGTCCTGGACTCCCCCACTATAGGAAACATCCTCTCCACATCCACTCTATCTGTGTCCTCTGGTCCTAGACTCCCCCACTATAGGAAACATCCTCTCCACATCCACTCTATCTGTGTCCTCTGGTCCTAGACTCCCCGACCGCAGGAAACATCCTCTCCACATCCACTGTATCTGTGTCCTCTGGTCCTAGACTCCCCCACTATAGGAAACATCCTCTCCACATCCACTCTATCTGTGTCCTCTGGTCCTAGCCTCCCCCACTATAGGAAACATCCTCTCCACATCCACTCAATCTGTGTCCTCTGGTCCTAGCCTCCCCCACTATAGAAAACATCCTCTCCACATCCACTCTTTCTGTGTCCTCTGGTCCTAGACTCCCCCACTATAGGAAACATCCTCTCCACATCCATTCTCTCTGTGTCCTCTGGTCCTCGACTCCCCCACTACAGTAAACACCCTCTCCACATCCACTCTTATCTGTGTCCTCTGGTCCTAGACTCCCCCACTATAGTAAACACCCTCTCCACATCCACTCTTATCTGTGTCCTCTGGTCCTAGACTCTCCCGCTATTGGAAACATCCTCTCCACATCCACTCCATATGTGTCTGCTGGTCCTAGACTCCCCTACTACAGGAAACATCCTCTCCACATCCACTCTTATCTGTGTCCTCTGGTCCCAGTCTCCCCCACTATAGGAAACATCCTCTCCACATCCACTCTATCTGTGTCCTCTGGTCCGAGACTCCTCGACTATAGGAAACATCCTCTCCACATCCACTCTATCTGTGTCCTCTGGTCCCAGACTCCCCCACTATAGGAAACATCCTCTCCACATCCACTCTATCTGTGTCCTCTTCTCCCAGACTCCCCCACTACAGGAAACCTCCTCTCCACATCCACTCTATCGGTGTTCTCTGGTCCCAGACTCCCCCAGTATAGGAAACATCTTCTCCACATCCACTCTATCTCTGTCCTCTGGTCATAGACTCCCCCACTATAGGAAACATCCTCTCCACATCCACTCTATCTCTGTCCTCTGGTCCTGGACTCCCCCACTATAGGAAACATCCTCTCCACATCCACTCTTTCTGTGTCCTCTGGTCCTGGACTCCCCCACTATAGGAAACATCCTCTCCACATCCACTCTATCTGTGTCCTCTGGTCCTAGACTCCCCCACTATAGGAAACATTGTAGCGGTGTGCTACAAACAGCGCTAAAATTACGACACGGAGTCGGTAACTGCAGTCGAAGGAAAAACTGTATTCGAAAACTTCAGCCTCACTTTTAAGCCTCTGTCAACCGGCCCCCCATGGCGAAGAGGCTCCAAAGCTCTGTGCTCGCAAACCCCCGTAGGCTATCTAATTGTGAGTCGGTTCGCATACGCTAGGAAAAGAGCCGCCACATAACCCCCCCCCCAGAACCGGCGATACACCCCCCAATGTCCACAGCCTGGGCCAGAACCTGCTTGGGAGGTCGGCCTCTGCGCCGAGGCGCCGGAAACTCGGCCGGTTGCGCCAGGTCCACATGGGCCGGCTTGAGGCGGTCCACCGTGAAAACCTCCTCCTTCCCCCCAACGTCCAGCACGAACGTGGACCCGTTGTTCCGGAGCACCGTAAACGGCCCCTCGTATGGCCGCTGCAGCGGTGGCCGATGCCCGCCCCTTCGTACAAACACAAACTTACAGTTCCGTAGGTCTTTGGGTACGCAGGTCGGGTGCCGCCCATGCTGTGAAGTGGGTATGGGGGCCAGGTTACCGAGCTTCTCGCGAAGTCTGCCCAGGACTGCAGCGGGTTCTTCCTCTTGCCCCCTCGGGGCTGGTAGGAACTCCCCGGGGACGGCCAGGGGCGCGCCGTATACCAACTCGGCCGACGAGGCGTGCAGGTCGTCCTTGGGCGCTGTGCGGATGCCGAGAAGGACCCAGGGAAGCTCGTCCGCCCAGTTGGCTCCTCGCAGGCGGGCCATGAGGGCCGACTTCAGGTGACGGTGGAAACGCTCCACTAGCCCGTTCGACTGTGGGTGGTAGGCAGTGGTGTGGTGCAGCTGAGTCCCCAAAAGGCTGGCCATAGCTGACCACAGGCTGGAGGTGAACTGGGCGCCTCTGTCGGAGGTAATGTGGGCTGGTACACCAAAGCGGGATATCCAGGTGGCGATCAGGGCTCGGGCGCAAGATTCGGAGGTGGTGTCGGTGAGCGGGACCGCCTCTGGCCATCTTGTGAACCGGTCCACGATAGTCAGGAGGTAACGCGCTCCGCGCGACACTGGCAGGGGGCCCACGATATCCACATGAATGTGGTCGAAACGCCGGTGGGCGGGATGGAACTGCTGCGGTGGGGCTTTGGTGTGCCGCTGAACCTTGGCCGTCTGGCAGTGCATGCACGTCCTGGCCCATTCACTGACCTGTTTGCGGAGTCCGTGCCAAACGAACCTGCTGGAAACCATCCGGACAGTTGTCCGGATGGAGGGATGCGCCAAGTTATGGATGGAGTCGAAAACACGTCGCCGCCAGGCTGCGGGGACGACCGGACGGGGCTGGTTGGTGGCGACGTCACAGAGTAGGGTCCTCTCACCTGGGCCCACGGGGAAGTCCTGGAGCTGCAAACCAGAGACTGCAGTCCTGTAACTCGGAATCTCCTCATCTACCTGCTGTGCCTGTGCCAGTGCCTCAAAGTCTACCCCTTGGGAAAGGGCATGAACGGTAGGGCGAGAGAGCGCATCCGCCACGACATTGTCCTTACCCGAGACGTGCCGGACATCCGTTGTGTATTCAGAGATGTAGGACAGGTGGCGTTGCTGGCGGGATGACCAGGGGTCGGATGCTTTCGTAAACGCAAAGGTAAGCGGTTTGTGGTCCGTGAACGCGGTGAAGGGCCGACCTTCTAGGAAGTACCTGAAATGCCGGATTGCCAGGTAGAGCGCCAACAGTTCCCGGTCGAAAGCACTGTACTTGAGCTCGGGTGGCCGCAGGTGTTTGCTGAAAAACGCCAGGGGTTGCCAGCGACCTGCGATGAGCTGCTCCAGCACCCCACCGACTGCCGTGTTTGATGCGTCCACTGTGAGGGCGGTAGGGGTGTCCATTCTGGGATGTACTAGCATTGCGGCGTCAGCCAAAGCTTCCTTCGTTTGAACGAAAGCGGCGGCGGACTCCTCATCCCAGGTAATGTCCTTGCTCGGACCCGACATCAGGGCGAACAGGGGGGCGCATGATCCGGGCAGCTGAAGGGAGGAAGCGGCGGTAGAAATTGACCATACCTACGAATTCCTGAAGGCCTTTGACCGTGGTGGGTCGGGGGAAGTGGCGGACCGCATCTACCTTAGCGGGCAGAGGGGTTGCCCCGTCTTTAGTAATCCTGTGGCCCAGGAAGTCAATGGTATCAAGTCCGAACTGGCATTTGGCAGGGTTAATTGTAAGACCGTACTCACTCAGTCGGGCGCAGAGTTGACGGAGGTGGGACAGATGCTCCTGACGACTGCCGCTGGCTATGAGGATGTCATCCAAATAGATGAACGCGAAGTCCAGGTCCCGTCCCACCGCGTCCATTAACCGCTGGAACGTCTGTGCGGCATTCTTCAGGCCGAACGGCATGCGGAGGAACTCGAAGAGGCCAAACGGGGTGATGAGAGCCGTCTTGGGGACGTCGTCAGGATGCATCGGGATTTGATGGTACCCTCGGACAAGGTCGACCTTGGAGAAGATCCGGGCGCCGTGCAGGTTTGCCGCAAAGTCCTGAATGTGCGGCACAGGGTAGCGGTCCGGTGTGGTAGCCTCGTTCAGCCTGCGGTAGTCGCCGCACGGTCTCCAGCCCCCCGTCGCTTTGGGCACCATGTGCAGGGGGGAAGCCCAGGGGCTGTCGGACCGCCGGATGATCCCCAATTCCTCCATTCTCTGGAACTCCTCCTTCGCCAGTCGGAGCTTGTCCGGGGGAAGCCGCCGAGCACGGGCATGGAGGGGTGGTCCCTGTGTCGGGATGTGGTGCTGTACGCCGTGCCTGGGCATGGCTGCTGTGAACTGCGGTGCCAGAACCGATGGGAACTCCGCCAGGACCCTGGTGAAGTCGTTGTCGGACAGCGTGATGGAGCCGAGGTGAGGGGCTGGCAACTGGGCCGCGCCCAGGGAGAACGTCTGAAAGGTCTCGGCGTGTACCAGTCTCTTCCTGGGCAGGTCAACCAGCAGGCTGTGAGCTCGCAAAAAATCCGCACCCAGAAGCGGTTGGGCTACGGCGGCCAGTGTGAAGTCCCACGTGAACTGGCTGGGGCCGAACTGTAGCTGCACCTGACGGGTGCCATAGGTCCTTACTGTGCTGCCATTCACGGCCCTCAGGGGGGGACCCGGTGCCCTGCTGCGAGTGTCGTAACTTGTCGGAGGTAAAACGCTGACCTCAGCCCCAGTATCGACCAAAAAGCGGCGTCCCGACCTGCTATCCCACACATACAGGAGGCTATCCCGATGGCCAGCCGCCGTAGCCATCAGCGGCGGCTGGCCCTGGCGTTTCCCGGGAACTTGCAGGGCGGGCGGCAACGGCGGGCTTCTGCGCCCCACCGCTGGTGGTAGAAGCACCAGTGGTCATTGGGCCGGGGGTTAGTGGGCTCTGCGGCCGGGCCTGGACTGGTTTGCTGCCGGGAGCGTGGCTGGGAGATCTGTGCGATGGACGCCCCGCTCACCTTCTTGGCGTTCCACAGCAAGTCCGCCCGGGCTGCCACCTTCCGGGGGTCACTGAAATCCGCGTCGGACAGCAGCAGGCGTATGTCCTCGGGCAGCTGCTCCAGGAATGCCTGCTCAAACATGAGGCCTGTGTGTCCCTCGGCCAGAGACAACATCTCGTTCATTAAAGCCGATGGAGGTCTGTCGCCCAAGCCATCCAGGTGCAGTAAACGGGCAGCCCGCTCGCGCCGTGAGAGTCCGAAAGTCCTGAGGAGCAGGGCTTTGAATTCCGTGTACTTGCCGTCTGCCGGGGGCGACTGTACGAACTCCGCGACCTGGGCAGCTGTGTCCTGGTCGAGGGAGCCCACCACGTAGTAGTAGCGGGTGTCTTCTGAGGTGATCCGGCGAACGTGGAATTGGGCTTCGGCTTGCTGGAACCATAGGTCCGGGCGCTGTGTCCAGAAACCCGGCAGTTTCAACGAAACCGCATGAACAGAGGCGGCGTCGGTCATTTCTGGTCCAAAAATCGTTTGGACCGTCGGGGTCACCAATTGTAGCGGTGTGCTACAAACAGCGCTAAAATTACGACACGGAGTCGGTAACTGCAGTCGAAGGAAAAACTTTATTCGAAAACTTCAGCCTCACTTTTAAGCCTCTGTCAACCGGCCCCCCATGGCGAAGAGGCTCCAAAGCTCTGTGCTCGCAAACCCCCGTAGGCTATCTAATTGTGAGTCGGTTCGCATACGCTAGGAAAAGAGCCGCCACAACATCCTCTCCACATCCACTCTATCTGTGGTCCTAGACTCCCCGACTATAGGAAACATCCTCTCCACATCCACTCTATCTGTGTCCTCTGGTCCTAGACTCCCCGACCGCAGGAAACATCCTCTCCACATCCACTGTATCTGTGTCCTCTGGTCCTAGACTCCCCCACTATAGGAAACATCCTCTCCACATCCACTCAATCTGTGTCCTCTGGTCCTAGACTCCCCCACTATAGGAAACATCCTGTCCACATCCACTCTATCTGTGTCCTCTGGTCCTAGCCTCCCCCACTATAGGAAACATCCTCTCCACATCCACTCAATCTGTGTCCTCTGGTCCTAGCCTCCCCCACTATAGAAAACATCCTCTCCACATCCACTCTTTCTGTGTCCTCTGGTCCTAGACTCCCCCACTATAGGAAAAATCCTCTCCACATCCATTCTCTCTGTGTCCTCTGGTCCTAGACTCCCCCACTACAGTAAACACCCTCTCCACATCCACTCTTATCTGTGTCCTCTGGTCCTAGACTCCCCCACTATAGTAAACACCCTCTCCACATCCACTCTTATCTGTGTCCTCTGGTCCTAGACTCTCCCACTATAGGAAACATCCTCTCCACATCCACTCTATCTGTGGTCCTAGACTCCCCGACTATAGGAAACATCCTCTCCACATCCACTCTTATCTGTGTCCTCTGGTCCTAGACTCCCCCACTATAGTAAACACCCTCTCCACATCCACTCTTATCTGTGTCCTCTGGTCCTAGACTCTCCCGCTATTGGAAACATCCTCTCCACATCCACTCCATATGTGTCTGCTGGTCCTAGACTCCCCTACTACAGGAAACATCCTCTCCACATCCACTCTTATCTGTGTCCTCTGGTCCCAGTCTCCCCCACTATAGGAAACATCCTCTCCACATCCACTCTATCTGTGTCCTCTGGTCCTAGACTCCCCCACTATAGGAAACATCCTCTCCACATCCATTCTCTCTGTGTCCTCTGGTCCTAGACTCCCCCACTACAGTAAACACCCTCTCCACATCCACTCTATATGTGTCTGCTGGTCCTAGACTCCCCTACTACAGGAAACATCCTCTCTACATCCACTCTTATCTGTGTCCTCTGGTCCGAGACTCCTCGACTATAGGAAACATCCTCTCCACATCCACTCTATCTGTGTCCTCTGGTCCCAGACTCCCCCACTATAGGAAACATCCTCTCCACATCCACTCTATCTGTGTCCTCTTCTCCCAGACTCCCCCACTACAGGAAACCTCCTCTCCACATCCACTCTATCGGTGTTCTCTGGTCCCAGACTCCCCCACTATAGGAAACATCTTCTCCACATCCACTCTATCTCTGTCCTCTGGTCATAGACTCCCCCACTATAGGAAACATCCTCTCCACATCCACTCTATCTCTGTCCTCTGGTCCTGGACTCCCCCACTATAGGAAACATCCTCTCCACATCCACTCTTTCTGTGTCCTCTGGTCCTGGACTCCCCCACTATAGGAAACATCCTCTCCACATCCACTCTTATCTGTGTCCTCTGGTCCCAGTCTCCCCCACTATAGGAAACATCCTCTCCACATCCACTCTATCTGTGTCCTCTGGTCCTAGACTCCCCCACTATAGGAAACATCCTCTCCACATCCATTCTCTCTGTGTCCTCTGGTCCTAGACTCCCCCACTACAGTAAACACCCTCTCCACATCCACTCTATATGTGACTGCTGGTCCTAGACTCCCCTACTACAGGAAACATCCTCTCCACATCCACTCTTATCTGTGTCCTCTGGTCCCAGACTCCCCCACTATAGGAAACATCCTCTCCGCATCCACTCTATCTGTGTCCTCTGGTCCGAGACTCCTCGACTATAGGAAACATCCTCTCCACATCCACTCTATCTGTGTCCTCTGGTCCCAGTCTCCCCCACTATAGGAAACATCCTCTCCACATCCACTCTATCTGTGTCCTCTTCTCCCAGACTCCCCCACTACAGGAAACCTCCTCTCCACATCCACTCTATCGGTGTTCTCTGGTCCCAGACTCCCCCACTATAGGAAACATCTTCTCCACATCCACTCTATCTCTGTCCTCTGGTCATAGACTCCCCCACTATAGGAAACATCCTCTCCACATCCACTCTATCTCTGTCCTCTGGTCCTGGACTCCCCCACTATAGGAAATATCCTCTCCACATCCACTCTTTCTGTGTTCTCTGGTCCTGGACTCCCCCACTATAGGAAACATCCTCTCCACATCCACTCTATCTGTGTCCTCTGGTCCTAGACTCCCCCACTATAGGAAACATCCTCTCCACATCCACTCTATCTGTGGTCCTAGACTCCCCGACTATAGGAAACATCCTCTCCACATCCACTCTATCTGTGTCCTCTGGTCCTAGACTCCCCGACCGCAGGAAACATCCTCTCCACATCCACTGTATCTGTGTCCTCTGGTCCTAGACTCCCCCACTATAGGAAACATCCTCTCCACATCCACTCTATCTGTGTCCTCTGGTCCTAGCCTCCCCCACTGTAGGAAACATCATCTCCACATCCACTCAATCTGTGTCCTCTGGTCCTAGCCTCCCCCACTATAGAAAACATCCTCTCCACATCCACTCTTTCTGTGTCCTCTGGTCCTAGACTCCCCCACTATAGGAAACATCCTCTCCACATCTATTCTCTCTGTGTCCTCTGGTCCTCGACTCCCCCACTACAGTAAACACCCTCTCCACATCCACTCTTATCTGTGTCCTCTGGTCCTAGACTCCCCCACTACAGGAAACACCCTCTCCACATCCACTCTTATCTGTGTCTTCTGGTCCTAGACTCTCCCGCTATTGGAAACATCCTCTCCACATCCACTCCATATGTGTCTGCTGGTCCCAGTCTCCCCCACTATAGGAAACATCCTCTCCACATCCACTCTATCTGTGTCCTCTGGTCCCAGACTCCCCCACTATAGGAAACATCTTCTCCACATCCACTCTATCTCTGTCCTCTGGTCCTGGACTCCCCCACTATAGGAAACATCCTCTCCACATCCACTCTATCTGTGTCCTCTGGTCCTAGACTCCCCCACTATAGGAAACATCCTCTCCACATCCACTCTATCTGTGGTCCTAGACTCCCCGACTATAGGAAACATCCTCTCCACATCCACTCTATCTGTGTCCTCTGGTCCTAGACTCCCCGACCGCAGGAAACATCCTCTCCACATCCACTGTATCTGTGTCCTCTGGTCCTAGACTCCCCCACTATAGGAAACATCCTCTCCACATCCACTCTATCTGTGTCCTCTGGTCCTAGCCTCCCCCACTGTAGGAAACATCCTCTCCACATCCACTCAATCTGTGTCCTCTGGTCCTAGCCTCCCCCACTATAGAAAACATCCTCTCCACATCCACTCTTTCTGTGTCCTCTGGTCCTAGACTCCCCCACTATAGGAAACATCCTCTCCACATCTATTCTCTCTGTGTCCTCTGGTCCTCGACTCCCCCACTACAGTAAACACCCTCTCCACATCCACTCTTATCTGTGTCCTCTGGTCCTAGACTCCCCCACTACAGGAAACACCTTCTCCACATCCACTCTTATCTGTGTCCTCTGGTCCTAGACTCTCCCGCTATTGGAAACATCCTCTCCACATCCACTCCATATGTGTCTGCTGGTCCTAGACTCCCCTACTACAGGAAACATCCTCTCCACATCCACTCTTATCTGTGTCCTCTGGTCCCAGTCTCCCCCACTATAGGAAACATCCTCTCCACATCCACTCTATCTGTGTCCTCTGGTCCTAGACTCCCCCACTATAGGAAACATCCTCTCCACATCCATTCTCTCTGTGTCCTCTGGTCCTAGACTCCCCCACTACAGTAAACACCCTCTCCACATCCACTCTATATGTGTCTGCTGGTCCTAGACTCCCCTACTACAGGAAACATCCTCTCCACATCCACTCTTATCTGTGTCCTCTGGTCCCAGACTCCCCCACTATAGGAAACATCCTCTCCACATCCACTCTATCTGTGTCCTCTGGTCCGAGACTCCTCGACTATAGGAAACATCCTCTCCACATCCACTCTATCTGTGTCCTCTGGTCCCAGACTCCCCCACTATAGGAAACATCCTCTCCACATCCACTCTATCTGTGTCCTCTTCTCCCAGACTCCCCCACTACAGGAAACCTCCTCTCCACATCCACTCTATCGGTGTTCTCTGGTCCCAGACTCCCCCACTATAGGAAACATCTTCTCCACATCCACTCTATCTCTGTCCTCTGGTCATAGACTCCCCCACTATAGGAAACATCCTCTCCACATCCACTCTATCTCTGTCCTCTGGTCCTGGACTCCCCCACTATAGGAAACATCCTCTCCACATCCACTCTTTCTGTGTCCTCTGGTCCTGGACTCCCCCACTATAGGAAACATCCTCTCCACATCCACTCTATCTGTGTCCTCTGGTCCTAGACTCCCCCACTATAGGAAACATCCTCTCCACATCCACTCTATCTGTGGTCCTAGACTCCCCGACTATAGGAAACATCCTCTCCACATCCACTCTATCTGTGTCCTCTGGTCCTAGACTCCCCGACCGCAGGAAACATCCTCTCCACATCCACTGTATCTGTGTCCTCTGGTCCTAGACTCCCCCACTATAGGAAACATCCTCTCCACATCCACTCAATCTGTGTCCTCTGGTCCTAGACTCCCCCACTATAGGAAACATCCTGTCCACATCCACTCTATCTGTGTCCTCTGGTCCTAGCCTCCCCCACTATAGGAAACATCCTCTCCACATCCACTCAATCTGTGTCCTCTGGTCCTAGCCTCCCCCACTATAGAAAACATCCTCTCCACATCCACTCTTTCTGTGTCCTCTGGTCCTAGACTCCCCCACTATAGGAAACATCCTCTCCACATCCATTCTCTCTGTGTCCTCTGGTCCTAGACTCCCCTACTACAGTAAACACCCTCTCCACATCCACTCTTATCTGTGTCCTCTGGTCCTAGACTCCCCCACTATAGTAAACACCCTCTCCACATCCACTCTTATCTGTGTCCTCTGGTCCTAGACTCTCCCGCTATTGGAAACATCCTCTCCACATCCACTCTATATGTGTCTGCTGGTCCTAGACTCCCCTACTACAGGAAACATCCTCTCCACATCCACTCTTATCTGTGTCCTCTGGTCCCAGTCTCCCCCACTATAGGAAACATCCTCTCCACATCCACTCTATCTGTGTCTTCTGGTCCTAGACTCCCCCACTATAGGAAACATCCTCTCCACATCCATTCTCTCTGTGTCCTCTGGTCCTAGACTCCCCCACTACAGTAAACACCCTCTCCACATCCACTCTATATGTGTCTGCTGGTCCTAGACTCCCCTACTACAGGAAACATCCTCTCTACATCCACTCTTATCTGTGTCCTCTGGTCCGAGACTCCTCGACTATAGGAAACATCCTCTCCACATCCACTCTATCTGTGTCCTCTGGTCCCAGACTCCCCCACTATAGGAAACATCCTCTCCACATCCACTCTATCTGTGTCCTCTTCTCCCAGACTCCCCCACTACAGGAAACCTCCTCTCCACATCCACTCTATCGGTGTTCTCTGGTCCCAGACTCCCCCACTATAGGAAACATCTTCTCCACATCCACTCTATCTCTGTCCTCTGGTCATAGACTCCCCCACTATAGGAAACATCCTCTCCACATCCACTCTATCTCTGTCCTCTGGTCCTGGACTCCCCCACTATAGGAAACATCCTCTCCACATCCACTCTTTCTGTGTCCTCTGGTCCTGGACTCCCCCACTATAGGAAACATCCTCTCCACATCCACTCTTATCTGTGTCCTCTGGTCCCAGTCTCCCCCACTATAGGAAACATCCTCTCCACATCCACTCTATCTGTGTCCTCTGGTCCTAGACTCCCCCACTATAGGAAACATCCTCTCCACATCCATTCTCTCTGTGTCCTCTGGTCCTAGACTCCCCCACTACAGTAAACACCCTCTCCACATCCACTCTATATGTGTCTGCTGGTCCTAGACTCCCCTACTACAGGAAACATCCTCTCCACATCCACTCTTATCTGTGTCCTCTGGTCCCAGACTCCCCCACTATAGGAAACATCCTCTCCGCATCCACTCTATCTGTGTCCTCTGGTCCGAGACTCCTCGACTATAGGAAACATCCTCTCCACATCCACTCTATCTGTGTCCTCTGGTCCCAGTCTCCCCCACTATAGGAAACATCCTCTCCACATCCACTCTATCTGTGTCCTCTTCTCCCAGACTCCCCCACTACAGGAAACCTCCTCTCCACATCCACTCTATCGGTGTTCTCTGGTCCCAGACTCCCCCACTATAGGAAACATCTTCTCCACATCCACTCTATCTCTGTCCTCTGGTCATAGACTCCCCCACTATAGGAAACATCCTCTCCACATCCACTCTATCTCTGTCCTCTGGTCCTGGACTCCCCCACTATAGGAAATATCCTCTCCACATCCACTCTTTCTGTGTTCTCTGGTCCTGGACTCCCCCACTATAGGAAACATCCTCTCCACATCCACTCTATCTGTGTCCTCTGGTCCTAGACTCCCCCACTATAGGAAACATCCTCTCCACATCCACTCTATCTGTGGTCCTAGACTCCCCGACTATAGGAAACATCCTCTCCACATCCACTCTATCTGTGTCCTCTGGTCCTAGACTCCCCGACCGCAGGAAACATCCTCTCCACATCCACTGTATCTGTGTCCTCTGGTCCTAGACTCCCCCACTATAGGAAACATCCTCTCCACATCCACTCTATCTGTGTCCTCTGGTCCTAGCCTCCCCCACTGTAGGAAACATCCTCTCCACATCCACTCAATCTGTGTCCTCTGGTCCTAGCCTCCCCCACTATAGAAAACATCCTCTCCACATCCACTCTTTCTGTGTCCTCTGGTCCTAGACTCCCCCACTATAGGAAACATCCTCTCCACATCTATTCTCTCTGTGTCCTCTGGTCCTCGACTCCCCCACTACAGTAAACACCCTCTCCACATCCACTCTTATCTGTGTCCTCTGGTCCTAGACTCCCCCACTACAGGAAACACCCTCTCCACATCCACTCTTATCTGTGTCTTCTGGTCCTAGACTCTCCCGCTATTGGAAACATCCTCTCCACATCCACTCCATATGTGTCTGCTGGTCCCAGTCTCCCCCACTATAGGAAACATCCTCTCCACATCCACTCTATCTGTGTCCTCTGGTCCCAGACTCCCCCACTATAGGAAACATCTTCTCCACATCCACTCTATCTCTGTCCTCTGGTCCTGGACTCCCCCACTATAGGAAACATCCTCTCCACATCCACTCTATCTGTGTCCTCTGGTCCTAGACTCCCCCACTATAGGAAACATCCTCTCCACATCCACTCTATCTGTGGTCCTAGACTCCCCGACTATAGGAAACATCCTCTCCACATCCACTCTATCTGTGTCCTCTGGTCCTAGACTCCCCGACCGCAGGAAACATCCTCTCCACATCCACTGTATCTGTGTCCTCTGGTCCTAGACTCCCCCACTATAGGAAACATCCTCTCCACATCCACTCTATCTGTGTCCTCTGGTCCTAGCCTCCCCCACTGTAGGAAACATCCTCTCCACATCCACTCAATCTGTGTCCTCTGGTCCTAGCCTCCCCCACTATAGAAAACATCCTCTCCACATCCACTCTTTCTGTGTCCTCTGGTCCTAGACTCCCCCACTATAGGAAACATCCTCTCCACATCTATTCTCTCTGTGTCCTCTGGTCCTCGACTCCCCCACTACAGTAAACACCCTCTCCACATCCACTCTTATCTGTGTCCTCTGGTCCTAGACTCCCCCACTACAGGAAACACCCTCTCCACATCCACTCTTATCTGTGTCCTCTGGTCCTAGACTCTCCCGCTATTGGAAACATCCTCTCCACATCCACTCCATATGTGTCTGCTGGTCCTAGACTCCCCTACTACAGGAAACATCCTCTCCACATCCACTCTTATCTGTGTCCTCTGGTCCCAGTCTCCCCCACTATAGGAAACATCCTCTCCACATCCACTCTATCTGTGTCCTCTGGTCCTAGACTCCCCCACTATAGGAAACATCCTCTCCACATCCATTCTCTCTGTGTCCTCTGGTCCTAGACTCCCCCACTACAGTAAACACCCTCTCCACATCCACTCTATATGTGTCTGCTGGTCCTAGACTCCCCTACTACAGGAAACATCCTCTCCACATCCACTCTTATCTGTGTCCTCTGGTCCCAGACTCCCCCACTATAGGAAACATCCTCTCCACATCCACTCTATCTGTGTCCTCTGGTCCGAGACTCCTCGACTATAGGAAACATCCTCTCCACATCCACTCTATCTGTGTCCTCTGGTCCCAGACTCCCCCACTATAGGAAACATCCTCTCCACATCCACTCTATCTGTGTCCTCTTCTCCCAGACTCCCCCACTACAGGAAACCTCCTCTCCACATCCACTCTATCGGTGTTCTCTGGTCCCAGACTCCCCCACTATAGGAAACATCTTCTCCACATCCACTCTATCTCTGTCCTCTGGTCATAGACTCCCCCACTATAGGAAACATCCTCTCCACATCCACTCTATCTCTGTCCTCTGGTCCTGGACTCCCCCACTATAGGAAACATCCTCTCCACATCCACTCTTTCTGTGTCCTCTGGTCCTGGACTCCCCCACTATAGGAAACATCCTCTCCACATCCACTCTATCTGTGTCCTCTGGTCCTAGACTCCCCCACTATAGGAAACATCCTCTCCACATCCACTCTATCTGTGGTCCTAGACTCCCCGACTATAGGAAACATCCTCTCCACATCCACTCTATCTGTGTCCTCTGGTCCTAGACTCCCCGACCGCAGGAAACATCCTCTCCACATCCACTGTATCTGTGTCCTCTGGTCCTAGACTCCCCCACTATAGGAAACATCCTCTCCACATCCACTCAATCTGTGTCCTCTGGTCCTAGACTCCCCCACTATAGGAAACATCCTGTCCACATCCACTCTATCTGTGTCCTCTGGTCCTAGCCTCCCCCACTATAGGAAACATCCTCTCCACATCCACTCAATCTGTGTCCTCTGGTCCTAGCCTCCCCCACTATAGAAAACATCCTCTCCACATCCACTCTTTCTGTGTCCTCTGGTCCTAGACTCCCCCACTATAGGAAACATCCTCTCCACATCCATTCTCTCTGTGTCCTCTGGTCCTAGACTCCCCTACTACAGTAAACACCCTCTCCACATCCACTCTTATCTGTGTCCTCTGGTCCTAGACTCCCCCACTATAGTAAACACCCTCTCCACATCCACTCTTATCTGTGTCCTCTGGTCCTAGACTCTCCCGCTATTGGAAACATCCTCTCCACATCCACTCTATATGTGTCTGCTGGTCCTAGACTCCCCTACTACAGGAAACATCCTCTCCACATCCACTCTTATCTGTGTCCTCTGGTCCCAGTCTCCCCCACTATAGGAAACATCCTCTCCACATCCACTCTATCTGTGTCTTCTGGTCCTAGACTCCCCCACTATAGGAAACATCCTCTCCACATCCATTCTCTCTGTGTCCTCTGGTCCTAGACTCCCCCACTACAGGAAACACCCTCTCCACATCCACTCTATCTGTGTCCTCTGGTCCCAGACTCCCCCACTATAGGAAACATCCTCTCCACATCCACTCTATCTGTGTCCTCTTCTCCCAGACTCCCCCACTACAGGAAACCTCCTCTCCACATCCACTCTATCGGTGTTCTCTGGTCCCAGACTCCCCCACTATAGGAAACATCTTCTCCACATCCACTCTATCTCTGTCCTCTGGTCATAGACTCCCCCACTATAGGAAACATCCTCTCCACATCCACTCTATCTCTGTCCTATGGTCCTGGACTCCCCCACTATAGGAAACATCCTCTCCACATCCACTCTATCTGTGTCCTCTGGTCCTAGACTCCCCCACTATAGGAAACATCCTCTCCACATCCACTCTATCTGTGGTCCTAGACTCCCCGACTATAGGAAACATCCTCTCCACATCCACTCTATCTGTGTCCTCTGGTCCTAGACTCCCCGACCGCAGGAAACATCCTCTCCACATCCACTGTATCTGTGTCCTCTGGTCCTAGACTCCCCCACTATTGGAAACATCCTCTCCACATCCACTCTAGCTGTGTCCTCTGGTCCTAGCCTCCCCCACTACAGGACGCATCCTCTCCACATCCACTCTATCTGTGTCCTCTGGTCCTAGACTCCCCCACTATAGGAAACATCCTCTCCACATCCATTCTCTCTGTGTCCTCTGGTCCTAGACTCCCCCACTACAGTAAACTCCCTCTCCACATCCACTCTTATCTGTGTCCTCTGGTCCTAGACTCTCCCACTATTGGAAACATCCTCTCCACATCCACTCTTTCTGTGTCCTCTGGTCCTAGACTCCCCCACTACAGGAAACATCCTCTCCACTTCCACTCTACATGTGTCTGCTGGTCCTAGACTCCCTTACTACAGGAAACATCCTCTCCACATCCACTCTTATCTGTGTCCTCTGGTCCCAGACTCCCCCACTATAGGAAACATCCTCTCCACATCCACTCTATCTGTGTCCTCTGGTCCTAGACTCACCCACTACAGGAAAAATCCTCTCCACATCCACTCTATCTGTGTCCTCTGGTCCTAGCCTCCCCCACGATAGGAATCATCCTCTCCACATCCACTGTATCTGTGTCCTCTGGTCCCAGACTCCCCCACTACAGGAAACCTCCTCTCCACATCCACTCTATCTGTGTCCTCTGGTCCCAGACTCTTCCACTATAGGAAACATCCTCTCCACATCCACTCTATCTGTGTCCTCTGGTCCTACACTCCCCCACTATAGGAAACATCCTCTCCACATCCAGTCTATCTCTGTCCTCTGGTCCTAGACACCCCCACTATAGGAAACATCCTCTCCACATCCACTCTTTCTGTGTCCTCTGGTCCTGGACTCCCCCACTATAGGAAACATCCTCTCCACATCCACTCTTTCTGTGTCCTCTGGTCCTAGACTCCCCCACTATAGGAAACATCCTCTCCACATCCAGTCTATCTCTGTCCTCTGGTCCTAGACACCCCCACTATAGGAAACATCCTCTCCACATCCACTCTGTCTGTGTCCTCTGGTCCTGGACTCCCCCACTATAGGAAACATCCTCTCCACATCCAGTCTATCTCTGTCCTCTGGTCCTAGACACCCCCACTATAGGAAACATCCTCTCCACATCCACTCTATCTGTGTCCTCTGGTCCTAGACTCCCTCACTACAGTAAACATCCTCTCCACATCCACTCTATTTGTGTCCTCTGTTCTCTGAATCTCCCATTAAAAGAAATATCCACTCCATATCCACTCTTTCGAGGCCTTTCAACATTTGAGAGATTTAAATGAGATCTAGCTCCTCCTGACCCTTTCAAATTCGGAATCATTCATGTGATCCTCTCCAATGTCAGCAGATACTTTCTCAGATACGGGGCCCAAAACTTCTCCGGAAATGTGTTCCCAGTGAGAGTACTTTTTCTGTGTTACACACAGTTGAGTTATATGTGCTGTCCTCTGCTGCAGGTATGTTCTCCTGTTTGTCTGTGTAGTTAGTGCCCGCTTCAGAGTTGGACGCCATTTTCCCGACAGCCCATTCACCGCTGGCTCTCTCCCTCTTTGACTCTCACTCTTTCTCTCTCTCTCTGTCTCTCTCTGGCCGCAGGTGGGGTTACCGGGGGCTGGGACAACCTACTGGCCGTGATTCCCGGCGGCTCCTCCACCCCCCTCATCCCGAAATCCGTCTGCGAAGACGTCATGATGGACTTCGACGCCCTGATCCAGGCGCAGACCGGCCTGGGGACGGCCGCCGTCATCGTCATGGACAAGTCGGTGAGAAAAGACTCCCGGTCTCGGGCCGTAGATTCACTCTGTGTCTGACCTCGGGAGTGTGTGATGGGACGGTGAGGAGGGAGATTCACTCTGTGTCTGACCCCGGGAGTATGTGATGGGACGGTGCGGAGGGAGATTCACTCTGTGTCTGACCCCGGGAGTGTGTGATGGGACGGTGTGGAGGGAGATTCACTCTGTGTCTGACCCCGGGAGTGTGTGATGGGACGGTGTGGAGGGAGATTCACTCTGTGTCTTTGACACCGGGAGTGTGTGATGGGACGGT
This sequence comes from Hypanus sabinus, assembly GCF_030144855.1. Taxonomy (NCBI): domain Eukaryota; kingdom Metazoa; phylum Chordata; class Chondrichthyes; order Myliobatiformes; family Dasyatidae; genus Hypanus; species Hypanus sabinus. Next base: position 15,355 of record NW_026781563.1, on the reverse strand, counting down.
GCGGAGGGAGATTCACTCTGTGTCTGACTCCAGGAGTGTGTGATGGGACGGTGCGGAGGGAAATTCACTCTGTGTCTGACTCCAGGAGTGTGTGATGGGACGGTGTGGAGGGAGATTCACTCTGTGTCTGACCCCGGGAGTGTGTGATCGGACGGTGTGGAGGGAGATTCACTCTGTGTCTGACCCCCGGGAGTGTGTGATGGGACGGTGCGGAGGGAGATTCACTCTGTGTCTGACCACGGGAGTGTGTGATGGGACGGTGTGGAGGGAGATTCACTCTGTGTCTGACCCCGGGAGTGTGTGATGGGACGGTGCGGAGGGAGATTCACTCTGTGTCTGACCCCGGGAGTGTGTGATGGGAGGGTGTGGAGGGAGATTCACTCTGTGTCTGACCCCGGGAGAGTGTGATGGGACGGTGTGGAGGGAGATTCACTCTGTGTCTGATCCCGGGAGTGTGTGATGGGACGGTGTGGAGGGAGATTCACTCTGTGTCTGACCCCGGGAGTGTGTGATGGGACGATGTGGAGGGAGATTCACTCTGTGTCTGACCCCGGGAGTGTGTGATGGGACGGTGTGGAGGGAGATTCACTCTGTGTCTGACCCCGGGAGTGTGTGATGGGACGGTGCGGAGGGAGATTCACTCTGTGTCTGACCCCGGGAGTGTGTGATCGGACGGTGTGGGGGGAGATTCACTCTGTGTCTGACCCCGGGAGTGTGTGATGGGACGGTGCGGAGGGAGATTCACTCTGTGTCTGACCCCGGGAGTGTGTGATGGGACGGTGCGGAGGGAGCTTCGCTCTATGTCTGACCCCGGGAGTGTGTGATGGGATGGTGTGGAGAGAGATTCACTCTGTGTCTGACCCCGGGAGTGTGTGATGGGACGGTGCGGAGGGAGATTCACTCTGTGTCTGACCCCGGGAGTGTGTTATGGAATGGTGTGGGGGGAGATTCACTCTGTGTCTGACCCCGGGAGTATGTGATGGGACGGTGCGGAGGGAGATTCACTCTGTGTCTGACCCCAGGAGTGTGTGATGGGACGGTGTGGAGGGAGATTCACTCTGTGTCTGACCCCGGGAGTGTGTGATGGGACGGTGTGGAGGGAGATTCACTCTGTGTCTGACCCCGGGAGAGTGTGATGGGACGGTGAGGAGGGAGATTCACTCTGTGTCTGACCCCGGGAGTATGTGATGGGACGGTGCGGAGGGAGATTCACTCTGTGTCTGACCCCAGGAGTGTGTGATGGGACGGTGTGGAGGGAGATTCACTCTGTGTCTGACCCCGGGAGTATGTGATGGGACGGTGCGGAGGGAGATTCACTCTGTGTCTGACCCCAGGAGTGTGTGATGGGACGGTGTGGAGGGAGATTCACTCTGTGTCTGACCCCGGGAGTGTGTGATGGGACGGTGTGGAGGGAGATTCACTCTCTCTCTGACCCCGGGAGAGTGTGATGGGACGGTGAGGAGGGAGATTCACTCTGTGTCTGACCCCGGGAGTGTGTGATGGGACGGTGTGGAGGGAGATTCACTCTGTGTCTGACACCGGGAGTGTGTGATGGGACGGTGTGGAGGGAGATTCACTCTGTGTCTGACCCCGGGAGAGTGTGATGGGACGGTGTGGAGGGAGATTCACTCTGTGTCTGACCCCGGGAGTGTGTGATGGGACGGTGTGGGGGGAGATTCACTCTGTGTCTGACCCCGGGAGTATGTGATGGGACGGTGTGGGGGGAGATTCACTCTGTGTCTGACCCCGGGAGTGTGTGATGGGAAGGTGTGGAGGGAGATTCACTCTGTGTCTGACCTCGGGAGTGTGTGATGGGACGGTGTGGAGGGAGATTCACTCTGTGTCTGACCCCGGGAGTGTGTGATGGGACGGTGTGGAGGGAGATTCACTCTGTGTCTGACCCCGGGAGTGTGTGATGGGGTGGTGTGGAGGGAGATTCACTCTGTGTCTGACCCCAGGAGTGTGTGATGGGACGGTGTGGTTGGAGATTCACTCTGTGTCTGACCCCGGGAGTGTGTGATGGGACGATGTGGAGGGAGATTCACTCTGTGTCTGACCCCGGGAGTGTGTGATGGGACGATGTGGAGGGAGATTCACTCTGTGTCTGATCCCGGGAGTGTGTGATGGGTCGGTGAGGAGGGAGATTCACTCTGTGTCTGACCCCGGGAGTGTGTGATGGGACGGTGCGGAGGGAGCTTCACTCTGTGTCTGACTCCGGGATTGTGTGATGGGACGGTGAGGGGGGAGATTCACTCTGTGTCTGACCCCGGGAGTGTGTGATGGGACGGTGCGGAGGGAGATTCACTCTGTGTCTGACATCAGGAGTGTGTTATGGGACGGTGTGGAGGGAGATTCACTCTGTGTCTGACCCCGGGAGTGTGTGATGGGACGGTGTGGAGGGAGATTCACTCTGTGTCTGACCCCGGGAGTGTGTGATGGGACGGTCTGGAGGGAGATTCACTCTGTGTCTGACCCAGGGAGTGTGTGATGGGACGGTGTGGAGAGAGATTCACTCTGTGTCTGACCCCGGGAGTGTGTGATGGGACGGTGAGGAGGGAGATTCACTCTGTGTCTGACCCCGGGAGTGTGTGATGGGACGGTGTGGAGGGAGATTCACTCTGTGTCTTTGACACCGGGAGTGTGTGATGGGACGGTGTGGAGGGAGGTTCACACTGTGTCTGACCCCGGGAGGGTGTGATGGGACGGTGCGGAGGGAGATTCACTCTGTGTCTGACCCCGGGAGTGTGTGATGGGACGGTGCGGAGGGAGGTTCACACTGTGTCTGACCCCGGGAGTGTGTGATGGGACGGTGTGGAGGGAGATTCACTCTGTGTCTGACCCCGGGAGTGTGTGATGGGACGGTGTGGAGGGAGATTCACTCTGTGTCTGACCCCGGGAGTGTGTGATGGGACAGTGTGGAGGGAGATTCACTCTGTGTCTGACCCCGGGAGGGTGTGATGGGACGGTGCGGAGGGAGGTTCACACTGTGTCTGACCCCGGGAGTGTGTGATGGGACGGTGTGGAGGGAGATTCACTCTGTGTCTGACCCCGGGAGTGTGTGATCGGACGGTGAGGAGGGAGATTCACTCTGTGTCTGACCCCGGGAGTGTGTGATGGGACGGTGTGGAGGGAGATTCACTCTGTGTCTGTCCCCGGGAGTGTGTGATGGGACGGTGTGGAGGGAGATTCAATCTGTGTCTGACCCCGGGAGTGTGTGATGGGACGGTGTGGAGGGAGATTCACTCTGTGTCTGACCCCGGGAGTGTGTGATGGGACGGTGCGGAGGGAGATTCGCCTTGTGTATGAATTAAATTTTGAATCTTGTCCCTTGTCCAGTCAGATGTGATTCGCTGTATTGCCCGGTTACTGGAATTTTATAAGCACGAGAGTTGTGGACAGTGTACACCGTGCCGTGAAGGTGAGGGAGCTTCAAAAACCCAACCCTCGTACGCCGAGGTCCCCCTGTCCCTCGGCACCCCCACCGTTCATGGTGCATGTCCCACCCTCGTACGCCGAGGTCCCCCCGTCCCTTGACACTCACCACCGTTCACGGTGCGTGTCCTACCCTCGTACCCCGAGGTCCCCCCGTCCCTTGACACTCACCACCGTTCACGGTGCGTGTCCTACCCTCGTACCCCGAGGTCCCCCCCCGTGTCCCACCCTCGACACTCCCCACCGTTCACGGTGTGTGTCCCACCCTCGTACGCCGAGGTCCCCCCGTCCCTCGACACTCCCCACCGTTCACGGTGTGTGTCCGACCCTCGTACACCGAGGTCCCCCGTCCCTCGACACTCCCCACCGTTCACGGTGCGTGTCCTACCCTCGTACCCCGAGGTCCCCCCGTACTCAACACTCCCCACCGTTCACGGTGTGTGTCCCACCCTCGTACACTGAGGTCCCCCAGTCCCCCGACACTCCCCACCGTTCACGGTGCGTGTCCTACCCTCGTACGCCAAGGTCCCCCCGTCCCTCGACACTCCCCACCGTTCACGGTGCGTGTCCTACCCTCGTACGCCAAGGTCCCCCCGTCCCTCGACACTCCTCACCGTTCACGGTGCGTGTCCTACCCTCGTACGCCAAGGTCCCCCCGTCCCTCGACACTCCCCACCGTTCACGGTCCGTGTCCGACCCTCGTACGCCGAGGTCCCCCCGTACTCGACACTCCCCACCGTTCACGGTCCATGTCCTACCCTCGTACCCCGAGGACCCCCGTCCCTCGACACTCCCCACATTTCACGATGTGTGTCCCACCCTCGTACGCCGAGGTCCCCCCGTCTCTCGACACTCCCCACCGTTCACGGTGCGTGTCCGACCCTCGTACACTGATGTCCCCCCATCCCTCGACAGTCCCCATCGTTCAGGGTGTGTGTCTTACCCTCGTACGCCAAGGTCCCCCTGTCCCTCGACACTCCCCACCGTTCACGGTGTGTGTCCCACCGTCGTACGCCGAGGTCCCCCCGTCCCTCGACACTCCCCACCATTCACGGTGCGTGTCCTACCCTCGTACGCCGAGGTCCCCCCGTCCCTCGACACTCCTCACCGTTCACGGTGCGTGTCCTACCCTCGTACGCCAAGGTCCCCCCGTCCCTCGACACTCCCCACCGTTCACGGCCCATGTCCTACCCTCGTACCCCGAGGTCCCCCCGTCCCTCGACACTCCCCACCGTTCACGGTCCGTGTTCTACCCTCGTACCCCGAGGTCCCCCCGTCCCTCGACACTCCCCACCGTTCACGGTGCGTGTCCTACCCTCGTACGCCGAGGTCCCCCCGTCCCTCGACACACCCACCGTTCACGGTCCGTGTCCTACCCTCGTACGCCGAGGTCCCCCCGTCCCTTGACACTCCCCACCGTTCACGGTGTGTGTCCCACCCTCGTACCCCGAGGTCCCCCCGTCCCTCGACACTCCCCACCGTTCACGGTGTGTGTCCCACCCTCGTACCCCGAGGTCCCCCCGTCCCTCGACACTCCCCACCGTTCACGGTGTGTGTCCGACCCTCGTACACCGAGGTCCCCCGTCCCTCGACACTCCCCACCGTTCACGGTGCGTGTCCTACCCTCGTACACTGAGGTCCCCCAGTCCCCCGACACTCCCCACCGTTCACGGTGCGTGTCCTACCCTCGTACGCCAAGGTCCCCCCGTCCCTCGACACTCCCCACCGTTCACGGTGCGTGTCCTACCCTCGTACGCCAAGGTCCCCCCGTCCCTCGACACTCCTCACCGTTCACGGTGCGTGTCCTACCCTCGTACGCCAAGGTCCCCCCGTCCCTCGACACTCCCCACCGTTCACGGTCCGTGTCCGACCCTCGTACGCCGAGGTCCCCCCGTACTCGACACTCCCCACCGTTCACGGTCCATGTCCTACCCTCGTACCCCGAGGACCCCCGTCCCTCGACACTCCCCACATTTCACGATGTGTGTCCCACCCTCGTACGCCGAGGTCCCCCCGTCTCTCGACACTCCCCACCGTTCACGGTGCGTGTCCGACCCTCGTACACTGATGTCCCCCCATCCCTCGACAGTCCCCATCGTTCAGGGTGTGTGTCTTACCCTCGTACGCCAAGGTCCCCCTGTCCCTCGACACTCCCCACCGTTCACGGTGTGTGTCCCACCGTCGTACGCCGAGGTCCCCCCGTCCCTCGACACTCCCCACCATTCACGGTGCGTGTCCTACCCTCGTACGCCGAGGTCCCCCCGTCCCTCGACACTCCTCACCGTTCACGGTGCGTGTCCTACCCTCGTACGCCAAGGTCCCCCCGTCCCTCGACACTCCCCACCGTTCACGGCCCATGTCCTACCCTCGTACCCCGAGGTCCCCCCGTCCCTCGACACTCCCCACCGTTCACGGTCCGTGTTCTACCCTCGTACCCCGAGGTCCCCCCGTCCCTCGACACTCCCCACCGTTCACGGTGCGTGTCCTACCCTTGTACGCCGAGGTCCCCCCGTCCCTCGACACACCCACCGTTCACGGTCCGTGTCCTACCCTCGTACGCCGAGGTCCCCCCGTCCCTTGACACTCCCCACCGTTCACGGTGTGTGTCCCACCCTCGTACCCCGAGGTCCCCCCGTCCCTCGACACTCCCCACCGTTCACGGTGTGTGTCCCACCCTCGTACCCCGAGGTCCCCCCGTCCCTCGACACTCCCCACCGTTCACGGTGTGTGTCCGACCCTCGTACACCGAGGTCCCCCGTCCCTCGACACTCCCCACCGTTCACGGTGCGTGTCCTACCCTCGTACACTGAGGTCCCCCAGTCCCCCGACACTCCCCACCGTTCACGGTGCGTGTCCTACCCTCGTACGCCAAGGTCCCCCCGTCCCTCGACACTCCCCACCGTTCACGGTGCGTGTCCTACCCTCGTACGCCAAGGTCCCCCCGTCCCTCGACACTCCCCACCGTTCACGGTGCGTGTCCTACCCTCGTACGCCAAGGTCCCCCCGTCCCTCGACACTCCTCACCGTTCACGGTGCGTGTCCTACCCTCGTACGCCAAGGTCCCCCCGTCCCTCGACACTCCCCACCGTTCACGGTCCGTGTCCGACCCTCGTACGCCGAGGTCCCCCCGTACTCGACACTCCCCACCGTTCACGGTCCATGTCCTACCCTCGTACCCCGAGGACCCCCGTCCCTCGACACTCCCCACATTTCACGATGTGTGTCCCACCCTCGTACGCCGAGGTCCCCCCGTCTCTCGACACTCCCCACCGTTCACGGTGCGTGTCCGACCCTCGTACACTGATGTCCCCCCATCCCTCGACAGTCCCCATCGTTCAGGGTGTGTGTCTTACCCTCGTACGCCAAGGTCCCCCTGTCCCTCGACACTCCCCACCGTTCACGGTGTGTGTCCCACCGTCGTACGCCGAGGTCCCCCCGTCCCTCGACACTCCCCACCATTCACGGTGCGTGTCCTACCCTCGTACGCCGAGGTCCCCCCGTCCCTCGACACTCCTCACCGTTCACGGTGCGTGTCCTACCCTCGTACGCCAAGGTCCCCCCGTCCCTCGACACTCCCCACCGTTCACGGCCCATGTCCTACCCTCGTACCCCGAGGTCCCCCCGTCCCTCGACACTCCCCACCGTTCACGGTCCGTGTTCTACCCTCGTACCCCGAGGTCCCCCCGTCCCTCGACACTCCCCACCGTTCACGGTGCGTGTCCCACCCTCGTACGCCGAGGTCCCCCTGTCCCTCGACACTCCCCACCGTTCACGGTGTGTGTCCGACCCTGGTACGCCAAGGTCCCCCTGTCCCTCGACACTCCCCACCGTTCACGGTGTGTGTCCTACCCTCGTACGCCGAGGCCCCCGTCCCTCGACACTCCCCACCATTCATGGTGCGTGTTCTTCCCTCGTACCCCGAGGACCCCCGTCCTTCGACACTCCCCACATTTCACGATGTGTGTCCCACCCTCGTACACTGAGGGCCCCCGGTCCCTCGACACTCCCTACTGTTCACGGAGCGTATCCGACCCTCGTACGCCGAGGTCCCCCCGTCCCTCGACACTCCCCACCGTTCACGGTGTGTGTCCTACCCTCGTACCCCGAGGCCCCACCGTCCCTCGACACTCCCCACCGTTCACAGTGCATGTCCTACCCTCGTACCCCGAGGTCCCCCTGTCCCTCGACACTCCCCACCGTTCACGTTGTGTGTCCGACCCTCGTACACCGAGGTCCCCCCATCCCTCGACACTCCCCACCGTCCACGGTGTGTGTCCGACCCTCGTACGCCGAGGTCCCCCTGTCCCTCGACTCTCCCCACCGTTCATGGTGTGTGTCCTACCCTCGTACGCCGAGGTTCCCCCGTCCCTTGACACTCCCCACCGTTCACGGTGTGTGTCCCACCCTCGTACCCCGAGGTCCCCCCGTCCCTCGACACTCCCCACCGTTCACGGTGTGTCCTACCCTCGTACCCCGAGGTCCCCCCGTCCCTCAACACTCCCCACCGTTCACGGTGTGTGTCCCACCCTCGTACCCCGAGGTCCCCCCGTCCCTCGACACTCCCCACCGTTCACGGTGTGTGTCCGACCCTCGTACACCGAGGTCCCCCGTCCCTCGACACTCCCCACCGTTCACGGTGCGTGTCCTACCCTCGTACACTGAGGTCCCCCAGTCCCCCGACACTCCCCACCGTTCACGGTGCGTGTCCTACCCTCGTACGCCAAGGTCCCCCCGTCCCTCGACACTCCCCACCGTTCACGGTGCGTGTCCTACCCTCGTACGCCAAGGTCCCCCCGTCCCTCGACACTCCTCACCGTTCACGGTGCGTGTCCTACCCTCGTACGCCAAGGTCCCCCCGTCCCTCGACACTCCCCACCGTTCACGGTCCGTGTCCGACCCTCGTACGCCGAGGTCCCCCCGTACTCGACACTCCCCACCGTTCACGGTCCATGTCCTACCCTCGTACCCCGAGGACCCCCGTCCCTCGACACTCCCCACATTTCACGATGTGTGTCCCACCCTCGTACGCCGAGGTCCCCCCGTCTCTCGACACTCCCCACCGTTCACGGTGCGTGTCCGACCCTCGTACACTGATGTCCCCCCATCCCTCGACAGTCCCCATCGTTCAGGGTGTGTGTCTTACCCTCGTACGCCAAGGTCCCCCTGTCCCTCGACACTCCCCACCGTTCACGGTGTGTGTCCCACCGTCGTACGCCGAGGTCCCCCCGTCCCTCGACACTCCCCACCATTCACGGTGCGTGTCCTACCCTCGTACGCCGAGGTCCCCCCGTCCCTCGACACTCCTCACCGTTCACGGTGCGTGTCCTACCCTCGTACGCCAAGGTCCCCCCGTCCCTCGACACTCCCCACCGTTCACGGCCCATGTCCTACCCTCGTACCCCGAGGTCCCCCCGTCCCTCGACACTCCCCACCGTTCACGGTCCGTGTTCTATCCTCGTACCCCGAGGTCCCCCCGTCCCTCGACACTCCCCACCGTTCACGGTGCGTGTCCCACCCTCGTACGCCGAGGTCCCCCTGTCCCTCGACACTCCCCACCGTTCACGGTGTGTGTCCGACCCTGGTACGCCAAGGTCCCCCTGTCCCTCGACACTCCCCACCGTTCACGGTGTGTGTCCTACCCTCGTACACCGAGGTCCCCCCGTCTTTCGACACTCTCCACCGTTCACGGTGTGTGTCCTACCCTCGTACGCCGAGGCCCCCGTCCCTCGACACTCCCCACCATTCATGGTGCGTGTTCTTCCCTCGTACCCCGAGGACCCCCGTCCTTCGACACTCCCCACATTTCACGATGTGTGTCCCACCCTCGTACACTGAGGGCCCCCGGTCCCTCGACACTCCCTACTGTTCACGGAGCGTATCCGACCCTCGTACGCCGAGGTCCCCCCGTCCCTCGACACTCCCCACCGTTCACGGTGTGTGTCCTACCCTCGTACCCCGAGGCCCCACCGTCCCTCGACACTCCCCACCGTTCACGTTGTGTGTCCGACCCTCGTACACCGAGGTCCCCCCATCCCTCGACACTCCCCACCGTCCACGGTGTGTGTCCGACCCTCGTACGCCGAGGTCCCCCTGTCCCTCGACTCTCCCCACCGTTCATGGTGTGTGTCCTACCCTCGTACGCCGAGGTCCCCCCGTCCCTCGACACTCCCCACAGTTCACGGTGTGTGTCCCACCCTCGTACGCCGAGGTCCCCCCGTCCCTCGACACTCACCACCGTTCACGGTGCGTGTCCTACCCTCGTACCCCGAGGTCCCCCCGTCCCTCGACACACCCACCGTTCACGGTCCGTGTCCTACCCTCGTACGCCGAGGTCCCCCCGTCCCTTGACACTCCCCACCGTTCACGGTGTGTGTCCCACCCTCGTACCCCGAGGTCCCCCCGTCCCTCGACACTCCCCACCGTTCACGGTGTGTCCTACCCTCGTACCCCGAGGTCCCCCCGTCCCTCAACACTCCCCACCGTTCACGGTGTGTGTCCCACCCTCGTACCCCGAGGTCCCCCCGTCCCTCGACACTCCCCACCGTTCACGGTGTGTGTCCGACCCTCGTACACCGAGGTCCCCCGTCCCTCGACACTCCCCACCGTTCACAGTGCGTGTCCTACCCTCGTACACTGAGGTCCCCCAGTCCCCCGACACTCCCCACCGTTCACGGTGCGTGTCCTACCCTCGTACGCCAAGGTCCCCCCGTCCCTCGACACTCCCCACCGTTCACGGTGCGTGTCCTACCCTCGTACGCCAAGGTCCCCCCGTCCCTCGACACTCCCCACCGTTCACGGTGTGTGTCCTACCCTCGTACGCCGATGTCCCCCCGTCCCTCGACACTCCCCACCGTTCACAGTGTGTCCGACCCTCGTACACCGAGGTCCCCCCGTCCCTCGACACTCCCCACCGTTCACAGTGCGTGTCCTACCCTCGTACCCCGAGGTCCCCCCGTCCCTCGACACACCCACCATTCACGGTCCGTGTCCTACCCTCGTACGCCGAGGTCCCCCTGTCCCTCGACACTCCCCAACGTTCACGGTGTGTGTCCTACCCTCGTACGCCGAGGTCCCCCCGTCCCTCGACACTCCCCACCGTTCACAGTGTGTGTCCTACCCTCGTACGCCGAGGTCCCCCCGTCCCTCGACACTCACCACCGTTCACAGTGTGTGTCCGACCCTCGTACGCCGAGGTCCCCCCCGTCCCTCGACACTCCCCACCGTTCACGGTGTGTGTCCTACCCTCGTACGCCGAGGTCCCCCCGTCCCTCGACACTCCCCAACGTTCACGGTGTGTGTCCTACCCTCGTACGCCGAGGTCCCCCCGTCCCTTGACACTCCCCACCGTTCACGGTGTGTGTCCCACCCTCATACACCGAGGTCCCCCCGTCCCTCGACACTCACCACCGTTCACGGTGCGTGTCCTACCCTCGTACGCCGAGGTCCCCCCGTCCCTCGACACACCCACCGTTCACGGTCCGTGTCCTACCCTCGTACGCCGAGGTCCCCCCCGTCCCTTGACACTCCCCACCGTTCACGGTGTGTGTCCCACCCTCGTACCCCGAGGTCCCCCCGTCCCTCGACACTCCCCACCGTTCACGGTGTGTCCTACCCTCGTACCCCGAGGTCCCCCCGTCCCTCAACACTCCCCACCGTTCACGGTGTGTGTCCCACCCTCGTACCCCGAGGTCCCCCCGTCCCTCGACACTCCCCACCGTTCACGGTGTGTGTCCGACCCTCGTACACCGAGGTCCCCCGTCCCTCGACACTCCCCACCGTTCACGGTGCGTGTCCTACCCTCGTACACTGAGGTCCCCCAGTCCCCCGACACTCCCCACCGTTCACGGTGCGTGTCCTACCCTCGTACGCCAAGGTCCCCCCGTCCCTCGACACTCCCCACCGTTCACGGTGCGTGTCCTACCCTCGTACGCCAAGGTCCCCCCGTCCCTCGACACTCCCCACCGTTCACGGTGCGTGTCCTACCCTCGTACGCCGAGGTCCCCCCGTCCCTCGACACACCCACCGTTCACGGTCCGTGTCCTACCCTCGTACCCCGAGGCCCCACCGTCCCTCGACACTCCCCACCGTTCACGGTGTGTGTCCCACCCTCGTACGCCGAGGTCCCCCTGTCCCTCGACACTCCCCACCGTTCACTGTCTGTGTCCGACCCTCGTACGCCGAGGTCCCCCCGTCCCTCGACACTCCCCACCGTTCACGGTGTGTGTCCGACCCTCGTACCCCGAGGTCCCCCCGTCCCTTGACACTCCCCACCGTTCACGGTGTGTGTCCCACCCTCGTACCCCGAGGTCCCCCCGTCCCTCGACACTCCCCACCGTTCACGGTGCGTGTCCTACCCTCGTACGCCGAGGTCCCCCCGTCCCTCGACACTCCCCACCGTTCACGGTGTGTGTCCTACCCTCGTACACCGAGGTCCCCCCGTCCCTCGACACTCCCCACCGTTCACGGTGTGTGTCCCACCCTCGTACCCCGAGGTCCCCCCGTCCCTCGACACTCCCCACCGTTCACGGTGTGTGTCCGACCCTCGTACACCGAGGTCCCCCGTCCCTCGACACTCCCCACCGTTCACGGTGCGTGTCCTACCCTCGTACACTGAGGTCCCCCAGTCCCCCGACACTCCCCACCGTTCACGGTGCGTGTCCTACCCTCGTACGCCAAGGTCCCCCCGTCCCTCGACACTCCCCACCGTTCACGGCCGTTCACGGTGCGTGTCCTACCCTCGTACGCCAAGGTCCCCCCGTCCCTCGACACTCCTCACCGTTCACGGTGCGTGTCCTACCCTCGTACGCCAAGGTCCCCCCGTCCCTCGACACTCCCCACCGTTCACGGTCCGTGTCCGACCCTCGTACGCCGAGGTCCCCCCGTACTCGACACTCCCCACCGTTCACGGTCCATGTCCCTCACCCTCGTACCCCGAGGACCCCCGTCCCCTCGACACTCCCCACATTTCACGATGTGTGTCCCACCCTCGTACGCCGAGGTCCCCCCGTCTCTCGACACTCCCCACCGTTCACGGTGCGTGTCCGACCCTCGTACACTGATGTCCCCCCATCCCTCGACAGTCCCATCGTTCAGGGTGTGTGTCTTACCCTCGTACGCCAAGGTCCCCCTGTCCCTCGACACTCCCCACCGTTCACGGTGTGTGTCCCACCGTCGTACGCCGAGGTCCCCCCGTCCCTCGACACTCCCCACCATTCACGGTGCGTGTCCTACCCTCGTACGCCGAGGTCCCCCCGTCCCTCGACACTCCTCACCGTTCACGGTGCGTGTCCTACCCTCGTACGCCAAGGTCCCCCCGTCCCTCGACACTCCCCACCGTTCACGGCCCATGTCCTACCCCTCGTACCCCGAGGTCCCCCCGTCCCTCGACACTCCCCACCGTTCACGGTCCGTGTTCTACCCTCGTACCCCGAGGTCCCCCCGTCCCTCGACACTCCCCACCGTTCACGGTGCGTGTCCTACCCTCGTACGCCGAGGTCCCCCCGTCCCTCGACACACCCACCGTTCACGGTCCGTGTCCTACCCTCGTACGCCGAGGTCCCCCCGTCCCTTGACACTCCCCACCGTTCACGGTGTGTGTCCCACCCTCGTACCCCGAGGTCCCCCCGTCCCTCGACACTCCCCACCGTTCACGGTGTGTGTCCCACCCTCGTACCCCGAGGTCCCCCCGTCCCTCGACACTCCCCCACCGTTCACGGTGTGTGTCCGACCCTCGTACACCGAGGTCCCCCGTCCCTCGACACTCCCCACCGTTCACGGTGCGTGTCCTACCCTCGTACACTGAGGTCCCCCAGTCCCCCCGACACTCCCCACCGTTCACGGTGCGTGTCCTACCCTCGTACGCCAAGGTCCCCCCGTCCCTCGACACTCCCCACCGTTCACGGTGCGTGTCCTACCCTCGTACGCCAAGGTCCCCCCGTCCCTCGACACTCCTCACCGTTCACGGTGCGTGTCCTACCCTCGTACGCCAAGGTCCCCCCGTCCCTCGACACTCCCCACCGTTCACGGTCCGTGTCCGACCCTCGTACGCCGAGGTCCCCCCGTACTCGACACTCCCCACCGTTCACGTCCATGTCCTACCCTCGTACCCCGAGGACCCCCGTCCCTCGACACTCCCCACATTTCACGATGTGTGTCCCACCCTCGTACGCCGAGGTCCCCTCGTCTCTCGACACTCCCCACCGTTCACGGTGCGTGTCCGACCCTCGTACACTGATGTCCCCCCATCCCTCGACAGTCCCCCATCGTTCAGGGTGTGTGTCTTACCCTCGTACGCCAAGGTCCCCCTGTCCCTCGACACTCCCCACCGTTCACGGTGTGTGTCCCACCGTCGTACGCCGAGGTCCCCCGTCCCTCGACACTCCCCACCATTCACGGTGCGTGTCCTACCCTCGTACGCCGAGGTCCCCCGTCCCTCGACACTCCTCACCGTTCACGGTGCGTGTCCTACCCTCGTACCGCCAAGGTCCCCCCGTCCCTCGACACTCCCCACCGTTCACAGGCCCATGTCCTACCCTCGTACCCCGAGGTCCCCCCGTCCCTCGACACTCCCCACCGTTCACGGTCCGTGTTCTACCCTCGTACCCCGAGGTCCCCCGTCCCTCGACACTCCCCACCGTTCACGGTGCGTGTCCTACCCTCGTACGCCGAGGTCCCCCCGTCCCTCGACACACCCACCGTTCACGGTCCGTGTCCTACCCTCGTACGCCGAGGTCCCCCCGTCCCTTGACACTCCCCACCGTTCACGGTGTGTGTCCCACCCTCGTACCCCGAGGTCCCCCCGTCCCTCGACACTCCCCACCGTTCACGGTGTGTGTCCCACCCTCGTACCCCGAGGTCCCCCCGTCCCTCGACACTCCCCACCGTTCACGGTGTGTGTCCGACCCTCGTACACCGAGGTCCCCCGTCCCTCGACACTCCCCACCGTTCACGGTGCGTGTCCTACCCTCGTACACTGAGGTCCCCCAGTCCCCCGACACTCCCCACCGTTCACGGTGCGTGTCCTACCCTCGTACGCCAAGGTCCCCCCGTCCCTCGACACTCCCCACCGTTCACGGTGCGTGTCCTACCCTCGTACGCCAAGGTCCCCCCGTCCCTCGACACTCCTCACCGTTCACGGTGCGTGTCCTACCCTCGTACGCCAAGGTCCCCCCGTCCCTCGACACTCCCCACCGTTCACGGTCCGTGTCGACCCTCGTACGCCGAGGTCCCCCCGTACTCGACACTCCCCACCGTTCACGGTCCATGTCCTACCCTCGTACCCCGAGGACCCCCGTCCCTCGACACTCCCCCACATTTCACGATGTGTGTCCCACCCTCGTACGCCGAGGTCCCCCCGTCTCTCGACACTCCCCACCGTTCACGGTGCGTGTCCGACCCTCGTACACTGATGTCCCCGCATCCCTCGACAGTCCCCATCGTTCAGGGTGTGTGTCTTACCCTCGTACGCCAAGGTCCCCCTGTCCCTCGACACTCCCCACCGTTCACGGTGTGTGTCCCACCGTCGTACGCCGAGGTCCCCCCGTCCCTCGACACTCCCCCACCATTCACGGTGCGTGTCCTACCCTCGTACGCCGAGGTCCCCCCGTCCCTCGACACTCCTCACCGTTCACGGTGCGTGTCCTACCCTCGTACGCCAAGGTCCCCCCGTCCCTCGACACTCCCCACCGTTCACGGCCCATGTCCTACCCTCGTACCCCGAGGTCCCCCGTCCCTCGACACTCCCCACCGTTCACGGTCCGTGTTCTACCCTCGTACCCCGAGGTCCCCCCGTCCCTCGACACTCCCACCGTTCACGGTGCGTGTCCCACCCTCGTACGCCGAGGTCCCCCTGTCCCTCGACACTCCCCACCGTTCACGGTGTGTGTGTCCGACCCTGGTACGCCAAGGTCCCCCTGTCCCTCGA